>NW_026889076.1:0-12434 GCF_032173495.1 Musca vetustissima
CACGCCTCTATAGGTCCTTGAAAAAATATTCTTTAATAAATCCACGCCTCTATAGGTCCTTGAAAAAATATTCTTTAATAAATCCACGCCTCTATAGGTCCTTGAAAAAATATTCTTTAATAAATCCACGCCTCTATAGGTCCTTGAAAAAATATTCTTTAATAAATCCACGCCTCTATAGGTCCTTGAAAAAATATTCTTTAATAAATCCACGCCTCTATAGGTCCTTGAAAAAATATTCTTTAATAAATCCACGCCTCTATAGGTCCTTGAAAAAATATTCTTTAATAAATCCACGCCTCTATAGGTCCTTGAAAAAATATTCTTTAATAAATCCACGCCTCTATAGGTCCTTGAAAAAATATTCTTTAATAAATCCACGCCTCTATAGGTCCTTGAAAAAATATTCTTTAATAAATCCACGCCTCTATAGGTCCTTGAAAAAATATTCTTTAATAAATCCACGCCTCTATAGGTCCTTGAAAAAATATTCTTTTAAAAATCCACGCCTATATAGGTCCTTAAAAAAATATTCTTTAAAAATCCACGCCTTCTGTAGATCCTTGAAAAAATATTCTTTTAAAAATCCACGCCTCTATAGGTCCTTGAAAAAATATTCTTTTAAAAATCCACGCCTCTATAGGTCCTTGAAAAAATATTCTTTTAAAAATCCACGCCTCTATAGGTCCTTAAAAAAATATTCTTTTAAAAATCCACGCCTCTATAGGTCCTCGCCTTCTGTAGATCCTTGAAAAAATATCCTTTTAAAAATCCACGCCTCTATGGGAGCTTGAAAAAATATCCTTTTAAAAATCCACGCCTCTATAGGTCCTTGAAAAAATATTCTTTTAAAAATCCACGCCTCTATAGGTCCTTGAAAAAAATATTCTTTTAAAAATCCACGCCTCTATAGGTCCTTGAAAAAATATTCCTTTAAAAATCCACGCCTCTATAGGTCCTTGAAAAAATATTCTTTTAAAAATCCACGCCTCTATAGGTCCTTGAAAAAATATTCTTTTAAAAATCCACGCCTCTATAGGTCCTTGAAAAAATATTTTTTAAAAATCCACGCCTCTATAGGTCCTTGAAAAAATATTCTTTTAAAAATCCACGCCTCTATAGGTCCTTGAAAAAATATTCTTTTAAAAATCCACGCCTCTATAGGTCCTTGAAAAAATATTCTTTTAAAAATCCACGCCTCTATAGGTCCTTGAAAAAATATTCTTTAATAAATCCACGCCTCTATAGGTCCTTGAAAAAATATTCTTTAATAAATCCACGCCTCTATAGGTCCTTGAAAAAATATTATTTAAAAAATCCACGCCTATATAGGTCCTTGAAAAAATATTCTTTAAAAAATCCACGCCTCTATAGGTCCTTGAAAAAATATTCTTTAATAAATCCACGCCTCTATAGGTCCTTGAAAAAATATTCTTTAATAAATCCACGCCTCTATAGGTCCTTGAAAAAATATTCTTTAATAAATCCACGCCTCTATAGGTCCTTGAAAAAATATTCTTTAATAAATCCACGCCTCTATAGGTCCTTGAAAAAATATTTTTTTAAAAATCCACGCCTCTATAGGTCCTTGAAAAAATATTCTTTTAAAAATCCACGCCTCTATAGGTCCTTGAAAAAATATTTTTTTAATAAATCCACGCCTCTATAGGTCCTTGAAAAAATATTCTTTAATAAATCCACGCCTCTATAGGTCCTTGAAAAAATATTCTTTAATAAATCCACGCCTCTATAGGTCCTTGAAAAAATATTCTTTTAAAAATCCACGCCTCTATGGGAGCTTGAAAAAATATCCTTTTAAAAATCCACGCCTCTATAGGTCCTCGCCTTCTATAGGTCCTTGAAAAAATATTCTTTTAAAAATCCACGCCTCTATAGGTCCTTGAAAAAATATTCTTTAAAAAATCCACGCCTCTATAGGTCCTTGAAAAAATATTCTTTTAAAAATCCACGCCTCTATAGGTCCTTGAAAAAATATTCTTTTAAAAATCCACGCCTTTATAGGTCCTTGAAAAAATATTTTTTTAAAAATCCACGCCTCTATAGGTCCTTGAAAAAATATTCTTTTAAAAATCCACGCCTCTATAGGTCCTTGAAAAAATATTCTTTTAAAAATCCACGCCTGTATAGGTCCTTGAAAAAATATTTTGTTAAAAATCCACGCCTATATAGGTCCTCGAAAAAATATTCTTTTAAAAATCCACGCCTCTATAGGTCCTTGAAAAAATATTCTTTTAAAAATCCACGCCTCTATAGGTCCTTGAAAAAATATTCTTTTAAAAATCCACGCCTCTATAGGTCCTTGAAAAAATATTCTTTTAAAAATCCACGCCTCTATAGGTCCTTGAAAAAATATTCTTTTAAAAATCCACGCCTCTATAGGTCCTTGAAAAAATATTTTTTTTAAAAATCCACGCCTCTATAGGTCCTTGAAAAAATATTCTTTTAAAAATCCACGCCTCTATAGGTCCTTGAAAAAATATTCTTTTAAAAATCCACGCCTTTAAATATGCCTCAAAAATATTATTTTAAAAATTTACGCCTCTATTGATGGCTGCTTCAAAAATATTCTTTTAAAAATCTACGCCTCTATTGATGCCCGAAAAAATATTATTTTTAAAAAAATAGGTTAATAAAAAAATATTTTTGTAAAAAATTGAAATTTTGTTAATCGATTTTTTTTTTGAAATCCCAACCACAGTAACCACCAAACATCCAACATAGATCACTGTGTGGTATTTCAAATGAACAAAAAAACCTATACATTAAACTCATACAAAAAACCCCTAATGACTCATAACCCTAGACATAGATAACATTTCATGTGACCACTACGAGTATAAAAATATAGAGTTTTTGTTTGAAATATTTATTTCGGAATTGCCACAAAATGCAAAAACAAAAGATAATAACAAAAACTGAAACATAAACAAGTCCAATCTAACCACAAGTTGAGCTTCATACCAAACCAAAGAATGGCAGAGAAAAAAAAAACCAGCACAAGAGCAAACATTGATCAGAATTAAGCCAACAACAACAAAATAGTGCAAATTACAGCATTTGTGGTTCTGTCCAGGCCAGCTGAGAGTGATCGAGAGATGGATTTGAAACTGGTAGTTGCTGGTGTGCTGCAATTCATTCACTCATTCCGCCATTCATTGTATCGAACGACTTCAGTCACACACTTACTCACTGTGACTTAGATCAAACAAGCGATCAGTTTTAGTTGGAACGTTACGTAGTACGGTTGTGTTGACGCGGGATTTACGCTACGGCTTTTTAGCGTTTATGTGTGAAGCGTGTTGATTGAGATATTCAGAAAAAAAAAAACAAACAACAAAACAATCTCTACTAAAGTAGCTAAATATTAATTTTTTTGTTTGTTGTTAACCAGAATACAACAACAAGTGATTAGGTTGGTAGTCATAATAATGAGCTTGAGAAAAATAAATAAAAAAAAACATTTTGTTGTTGTGATTCCAAACAGTGTCATTCACAGTGACATGTGAAATAATTTAAGTAAAAAAAAAACAAATTGTGCTCCACTTTGTCAAGTAACATAATATCATGAAGAGAAGATAAATAAAATAAAAAACTACAACAACAAAAACCGATATCTTAAGTATAATCTTTAAAATCTCTCATGAGAAGAACGTGTTCTAAAACAAAAGACTTAAGAAACGAACCCTGTGAAATTTAAGCTACCCCAAAAGAATTTGGTCACATAGCACCGCAAGACCGACACACACACACACACACAAATAAATAAACACAAATAAAAATTTCTTGTGAACAAGTGAAAGGGATATTAGAGTGAAAAAAATTATAATTTAGAATCAATATCAAATTAAAAAAAAAAAAAAACATATAAATAAAATAAAAACAAGCAACAAATTGAAAATCGCCGGATGTGTTCTTCCGCCAAACTGCAAAGGTTCTCATCACGTGAATACTAATTAGCAAAAGTGCAATAAACTGCAAAAATGCAATTTTTTATTTATTGTCAATTCCCTTTTTGTGTGTGGAAAACTTTGTAGCTATTTGTGATGTTGTTTTGCTGACTTTTTAAAAAGGGGCGTTTTGTGGAAATCAAAAAAAAAAAAAAAAGAAAAAAACAATGACATATAACAAAAAAGCATTACTATGATGTTCGGTTAAGCCACAATATTTACAAAAACCAAAAATTTTTTTTTCTAAAAGCTGAGTATGCAGTTAAAAAAAAATAAATAAATAAAAATATTTTAAAGATTTTTTAAAAGGATATTTTGAAAGATTTTTTCAAGGCTTGGATATTTTGAAGAATTTTTTCTGGTAATTGTCGATTCAATGATTTTTTTATATATCACTTTTTTACCGTCCCACAGAAGTCTTACAGGCTTGGATTTTTAAAGAATATTTAAAGGCGTGGATTTTTTAAAGAATATTTAAATGCGTGGATTTTTAAAGAATATTTAAAGGCGTGGATTTTTAAAGAATATTTAAGGCGTGGATTTTTATACCCTACACAACTATGTTGTCAGGGTATTATAGCTTTGTGCAGCCCCAAATGTTTGTAACGAAATATTGGTTCTAGACCCACCTTTAAGTATACCGATCGTCATATCTCGACTAGCTGAGTCGATCTACACATGTGTGTCCGTCCGTCTGTCCATTATAATTTGTAAACACGATACAGGCCACAGTTATGGACCAATCTTTACGAAATTTTGCATGTAGGATGGGTTCTGGCCAATGAAGACCCCTATTGTTTTTGGAAAAGATCGGTTAATATTTAGGGGATGAAATGGACCAAATACTAAATTTTTGTCGGTTTCTCTGGTCGCTCCAGAGGCCGCAATTATGGCCCAAACACCACGAAGTTTTGCATGGAGAAGGGTATCGGGCCAGAGAATAAGCATGCATGTTTTGATAAAGATCGGTCAATATTTAGCGGGTCAAATGGACCCTGATTTTTGTGTGAAAAATGGCAAAATGTGTATTCTATGGCATATATATATTTACTCCTGGAGGATGTAGACCCCAGGAGTTGATAACATATCCAAGAGGAGTGGTTGGCCTTTAAATTCATACCAAATATAGTGATGTATCTACTCAGATGTGGGAGTTACAGTCAAATATTTACAGGTGCTTACGTATTCAGATATTATTTAGTAACCCATTACCACATTAGAGGGAGAAATATCGCGCTGATGGCTTTGAAATTTTTCATGAAGTTCCAGTTATGGTCAAGAACAACGCCTACAATTTTCGGTGATGATCAGATTAAAATTTTGGGATGAAATGGACGGAAAACATAATTTTTTGTGTGTTTTCGAGTAGAGTATAATCCGAAAATCACAACACAACCCACCGTGAAGGTAATCTGGACAAGTAATTAGAAGGACTGTACTGAATATTCGAAAAAAGTAAGGAAGAGGTGTTGTTAACCTCTAATCGGACAAGAGGGGGCAAATATCACGAAATATTACTCAGACTCGGAATAAACATCCTCAGAAAGTTAGAGTTCGTGGTAGTTGTGTAGGGTATCGTATGGTCGGCCCGTCCGACTATACTGCTCCGCTCACTGGTTTAAAGATATATATGTTTCAGGGAGCCATAGAATCGGGACTTCTTTAAAGAACACTTTTTCATAGAAATCCAAAGTAAGCGTCGCGTTTTAAATATTTTTATTCAGGGACCTTTAAATGCGTCGATTTAGTAAAGAATATTTTTTCTTAAAAAATATTTTTACAGGGACCCATGGAATTTCATTAAAAATATTTTTTCTCGGACTTAATGCCACGGAAGCTGGGATTTTTTAATTAGCATGCTTTTAAGAATTTTTCCGATTCCGACAGAAGCGTGAATTTCAGGGACCCACAGAACCATATATTTGTTGAAGTAGAAGCATAGATTTGTAAGAAGATGGAATTTCATTAAAAATATTTTTTCCTGGGTTTAAGGCCACGGAAGCTGGGATTTTTTAATTAGTATGCTTTTAAGAATTTTTCCGATTCCGACAGAAGCGTGAATTTCAGAGACCCACAGAAGCATATATTTGTTGAAGTAGAAGCAGAAGTAGGGTATTTGTTAAGCGTGGATTTTTAAAGATTTTTTTCCACAGAAGATGGAATTTCATGAAAACTATTTTTTTTTCCCGGACTTAAGACAACGGAAGCCGGGATTTTTTAATTAGTATGCTTTTAAGAATTTTTTTCCGATTCCGACAGAAGCGTGAATTTCAGGGACCCGCAGAAGCATATATTTGTTGAATTAGAAGCATAGATTTGTAGGGAACTTGTGAAGCGTGGATTTTTAAAGATTTTTTTCTCCGACGTAAATAAGAGCGGATTGTTTAAAGAAAAAATCAGACGATTTCAGAAGCGTGACCCGTTTTTAAACACATTTTTAGAGGATTTACGAAAAGTGAATTTTTTAAAGAATGTTTTTTCAAGGAACTACATGACCGATCATTTTTTAAGGAATATTTCTCAGGGATCCTCCGAGGCATAGATTTTTTCAAAGGATATGTTTTAGGTACCCACCGAATCGTGAATTTTTATGGAAGATTTTTTTTCAGAGATTTGCAGAGGCTTGTTTTTTGTAATGAATATTTTTTAGGGACTATCTTAGCGTGAATTTTTAATGAAGTTTTTTTTTCTGGTACCAGCACTACGCTTTTTTTCAAGTACTTTCGGAAGAGTGTATTTTTTAAAGAATATTTTCAGAACTTTTCAGAGATTTTCAGAAGCATGGATTTTAAAGAATATTTTTTCAGGTACCCATAGAAGCGTGAATTTCTTAAAGATTTTTTTCAGAGATTTGCAAAGAAGTGGATTTTTAAGGGCTAACAGAAGACCGATTAAAAACATTTTTTAGAACGTGGATTTTTTGAAGAATAATTTTTCAAGGACTAATAAAAGTGTGTTCCTTTTAACGAATATTTTTTGAATGCACAAAAGGAAGCGTGGATTTGTATACCTTAAAAAACTATGCCGTCAGGGTATTAAAGCTTTGTGCAGCCCCAAGAGTTTGTAAAGCCGCAAAATATTGGTCCTAGACCCACCTTTTAGTATACCGATCATATCTCATATCTCAACTACCTGAGTCGATCTAGACATATGTGTCCATCCGTCTGTTCATTATAATTTGTAAACACGATACAGGCACGATACAGTTATGTGCCAATCGTCACGACAAATTGCATGTTGGATGGATTCTGGCCAAAGAAGGCCCCATATGATCCATTAGTGTTTAGGGGATGAAATGGACCAAAAAATTTTTTTTGTCTAATTTTCTGAGCGCTCTTGAGACCACAATTATGATCCGAACAATACGAACTTTTAAGGGGAAGGGGAAATAAGCATGACTATTTTCATAAATATCAGTGGGTCAAATGGTCCCTGAAATTTTTGTGAAATATGACGATGTTTATTATAACTAATACCCCACTAGAGGGCGAAAATGTCGTGCTGATCTCTTAGAAATTTTACATGAAGTTCTGGTTATGGTCAAGGACAACGCTTATATTTTTCGGTGATGTTGAGATCATATTTAGGTGGTGGTACAATGATCAGACATTATTATTTTTTTCAGTTTTTCCAGTCGCTCTAGAGGCCATTATTATATGCAGAACATCAAATATTTTAAACGTTGAATGGAATCATAAAAATACTTAAAACGGCTGTCAATATTCCGAAGGTCAAATCAACAAAATCCTAAAGTGACCAAATTTTTATTTCAACTCAGGAAAACAAGATTTGAAAATTATGCCAGGGTTGGAAAGTGGAGATGGAGGTGACCTATAATCGGTCAAGAAGCGCCAAATATCGCGAAATATTGCCCAGGCTCAGAGCATTTTTTAAAGAATATTTTCAAGGATCCTCCGAAGCATAGATTTTTTAAAGGATATGTTTTTAGGTAAACACAGAAGCGTGGATTTCTAAAAGATGATTTTTTTAAGATTTCCAAAGGAATGGATTTTTAGGAATATTTTTTAAGGGCTTGCAGATGCCTGATTAAAAAAATATTTTTAAGGGATCCACAGAGGCGTGCAGTTTTCGACGAATATTATTTTAGAGACTATCTGAGCTTGGATTTTTAGAATAATATATTTTCAAGGACTAATAGAAACATGTTCCTTTAAAAGAATATTTTGTTTTTGATCCACAGAAGGTTGGATATTTTTAAGGAAAATTTTTGAGGAACTCACATAAGCGTGGACCCAGAAGCGTGTCTGTTTATAGAATTTGTAATTTATAGATAGAGCATTCAATTTTAGCATATACACTACCTTTGAGATGTATAGTATGGCAATTGATCCACATTTTGACATAGCTCTCATATTTAGAAGATTTTAGCCGCCTTTTCGCTACCGATGTGGCTTCAATTTGATATTATCGGCTATTGGAGGCTGACATACATATATGCAGAAAATAATCAATATAAGGCCCTAAAATACCAAATTACAACCACTTCGTTAGGAAAATGTCATTAAAAACTTTAATATACAGTAGATATCGGATATAAGCACATCTCATATAAGAAAAAATCGCATATAAGAAAGATTATCAAAAACACCGAGCTTATACTTTCTTATATCCTATAATTCCATATAAGAAAAAAACGCATATAAGAAAGAATTCTCCGGATTTTTTTGAGTTTCTTATATCCGATATCTACTGTACCGATAATAGTTCTGGAACCAGGAACCTATTTTAATGATTTTCTGAACAGATATATGTCACCCTCCATGAACCTGAAATTGCAAATTACAGTTAAGTTGTTGTTTTTTTCATTGACCTTCACTCGTCATGGATGTTTTAAAGTCCAGGTTTCCAATCTGAGTTTGAGTGTATAATTGTACCCTACACAACTATATTGTCAGGGTATTATAGCTTTGGGCAGCCCCAAAAGTTTGTAACGCCGCGAAATATTGGTCTTAGACCCACCTTTATGTATACCGATCATCATATCTCGACTAGCTGAGTCGATCTAGACATGTGTGTCCGTCCGTCCGTCTGTCCATTATAATTTGTAAACACGATACAGGCCACAGTTTTGGACCATGGGTTCTGGACAATGAAGACCCCTATTGTTTTTTTAAAAAATATCGGTTAATATTTAGGGGATGAAATGGACCAAAAACTTTATTTTTGTCGGTTTTTCTGATCGCTCCAGAGGGCACAATTATGGCCAAACAACGCGAATTTTTGCATGGAGAAGGGGATCGGGCCAAAGAATAAGCGTGCCTGTTTTCATAAAGATCGGTCAATATTTAGCGGGTCAAATGGACCCTGACTTTTGTGTGAAAAATGAAAAAAAATTGTATTCTATAGCGCTCCAAAAGGACATCAAGCCAAAAAAATATTGTCGTAGGTACTCCGATGTGGAAGATACACTTAAATATTTACAGGTGCTTACGTACTCAAATATTATTTGGTAACTCATTATCACTCTAGAGGGTGGAACTATAGCGCTGATCGCTTTGAAATTTTCCATGAGATTCCAGTTGTGGTCAAGGACAACGCCTATAAATTTCTGTTATGATCATTCGGTTATGATTTTGGGATGAAGTGGACCGAAAAAGGGCTGTACTGAATATTAGTAATAATCGGAATATATGTTAGTGTAAGGAAGAGGTGCTGTTGACCTCTAATCGGGCAAGAGGGTGCAAATATCATGAAATATTCCCCAGGCTCGGAATAAACATACGCAGAAAGTTCCGTGATAGTTGTGTAGGGTATCGTATGGTCGGCCCCGTCCGACTATACTGCTCCGCTCACTGGTTTTATATATCATTTTCTTAGAGTATAAAAAAAACCTTTTCATAAACTCCTGCCAAGGGTATAATTCCCATATAAAGGTCCGAACTGAATTAAAGAATTTCGGATGTAGACCTCATGGTGGTAGTGGATTTTTTGAAAAAAAAAAAAAAATATTTCAAAGAACAACAGTGGACTTGGATTTTTAAAGCAAAATTTTCCATGGTCTTGTGTTGTATTCTATAGATTATTTCGATATTTATTTCGTACGTGTGAACGTTTAACAAAACCAAATGATCCATTTAATAATTTTATCGCAACCAGACATCACATTCTTAACATAATACCGACCGAGGTCAAAAACAAATGTATCAACCTTTCGTTAAGCCAATTCGGTTATGGCATCTCCACAACAATAAGAAAATTCGTAACATATGGTCGAAAACATACAGTGGCTCAAACGCCATCAATGAATTTATTTAGGGGATGCTGTGTGGGTTTTTATTCAAATGACAGCTGGCTGCTTACCTCGGTGAAGATGTTCATCTGAACACCTGAACGATTTTCAAAGAACATTCTTTTAGTTGTTGTTATTTGGTTGTTGATAAAGGCCATCTACCGATAATTTGGTCACAAAACATGTTGTGTGAGTTTGTGTGTGTGTGTGTGTGTGTGTGTGCGACTGACTACCTTTAAATGTTATCAACGTTGTTGTTGTTATGGTCAAAATGTTCGATGTTACAACAACGGCCTTAATGTTAGCGGTATTTTGTTTTAAAATAACTCGAATTTGAACCATTTAGTATAGGGTTTAGGCGTGTTTGGCTACCTTGGCGGCTTATTCCAAGAGTTAAGAATAACAACAACACCAACAAATGCTAAAAAGGTATTGAGGAATGATGCTTCGGGTTTTGGCTATTGGAAATTTCTTTTATTTACCTTGTTTCTCTCGATTTGAATTAATTATTGACCATTTTTTGTGTTCATCTATTTTATGATTATGAAGTTCATATCTCTCTCTAAACTCTCCTACCGTTAAGCCATTGGAAATTACCGATTTCATCTAAATTACCATAATTTTTATGGTTTAAATAGATGGGAAAATTGTAGTCAAATTATTGATAGGAGGTTGTAGTTACAATGAAGTAGATAGGCGGCATCTCAGTGGCTTGTAAAAAAGTCATAACTCAATTTCTTTTCTAAGTAAGGTCTGTACCATCTTCGTGTCATTATCGATCTTTATGGGTTTTTAATTACCACTTAAAAGGGATGGGTTTGGCCTATTATGACTTTATATTAATTAGGGGACCTGCAGTAGGGAAGGGGTGGGGGAAGATTACATGTTCGCCCAATAATGAAACCTGTATGCATGTCACTTCAACTGGAAAATGTGGATAAAACCATCAATATCCCAATAACCCTCTATGAACACAAAATACTGAAAATACTAGACCATCATAGGGAAACAATACCAAATCATAGACCTATATCGAACATTGATAAATTACCCTCTATGAACCCAAAATACTGAATATAACTAGACTATTATATGGGAGCTATATCAAACCATAGTCGTATATCGAACATTTTCTGCAAAGATGTTGTTTATCCTTCAAGAACCCTGAATGCCAAATTACAGCCCTTTCGGTTCGGAGAATGCGGATAAAAATAGGAAAAAACTGACACAATTATATGGGAGCTATACCAAAAACCGGGATCAATTTCGATAATTTTAGGTAGTAATATTTAACACCTCATGGGAACCCATAATATCCCATTAGAATCCATTTTATCCAAATTACTGAATATTGAGGGATACCGTGTTGTGGGGTCTATTCCGAAACTTAATTAAATATTGATGGTTATACCCTTCACCACACTGTGGTACAGGGTATTATGTCTTTGTGCATATGTTTGTAACAGGGAAAAGGAAACGAGATTGACACATGGTTCCTTTTGAGAATATGCATAGAATCACTTTCTGAGTCGATTTACGAATGTCCGTCCGTCCATGTATTTTTGTGAACAAAGTACAGGTCGCATTTATGATCCGATTTGGATGAAATTTGGTACAGCTCACTTATTTGGCCCAAGGACGAACCCTATTGAAATTGGGAAAAATCGGTTCAGATTTAGATATTGCTCCCATATATATTTTCGTCCGATTTAAGGTAAATGGTGCACCAAAGTCCCTATATATCTTTCGATTTGCACGAAATTTGGCACAGCGTATTGAATTAATCCTAGAATGAAGCGTGTTAAGTTTCCTGAAAATCGGTTCAGATTTACATATAGGTCTCATATATATATTTGTCCGGTTTTAGGTAAATTGTGTACCTAAGTCCCTATATATCCTTCGATTTGCACGAAATTTTGCACAGCGTACTGAATTAAGTCTAAGTTCAGATTTAGATATAGGTCCCATATATATATTTTCGTCCGATTTTATGTAAATGATGCACCAAAGTCCATATATATCCTTCGATTTGCACGAAATTTGGATTTATGAGTAAATGAACAACTCAAAATGTGGCCTAATACACAAAACATACTACTAAAGTCGGCTCCGTCCGACTTTACAACTTTCCTCACTGGTTTTTGCTTAGGAAATTTCCTACACACTGCGAATCGAAAATATTTAGAAATATCCAATTCGGTTGAAAAACAAATATT
>NW_026889077.1:0-12336 GCF_032173495.1 Musca vetustissima
CAAAACTTCGCCAGAAATCCAAACCAAGATATATTTCTTGACGCAATGATGGAACAATATAAAAATCGATGTCTTTAGTGACTCCTTTATAGGTAACAGGTAGTGTACAGTGTCCTAGTATTGAGTTTTTTGAACCATCTGCGGTGGAGATTGCAGATTTAAAAGGTCTAATTTTTATGTTATGGCGGTCTAAGAACTCTCTGCTATTCATTCCAAGAACTGACACACTGGCTCCTGAATCTAACAAGCCGAATAAAGTTTCATTCAGTATCAATATTTTTGCAAAAGGCCTCTCATCTTTTACACCACATAAAATAGAAGATTCAATTAAACGACGATATTTGATACGCTTTTGGTAACGCTCTCGGCAATTTCGAATACGTTTGGTAGGTTGTGATAAATTTTGTGAAGGTTGGTGAATATTTAATAGAGCATCATCACTTGTTAGTGGCAATGCAGACTTGTCTTCCTGTGGAAGACTAGTCTTTAGCCCTAAGTCGAACTCGGGGGTGGTTGAGGAGAACGAGTGTCCCCGGTAGCCAGCTCGCTCCGTTTCCAGTTTCCCGGATGAGGGTTCTTACAGCGAACTGTTGCTACGCCTCTCTCACCACACTTATAACAAAATAAATGACGAGTGTCTTCAGGACAATATAGATAAGAATGACCAAATGATAAGCAGTTCCAACATTTAATGTGGGAATAATCAGGTTTCTTGGCACGTGCTGAAAATTGTAAGGCCTCTATCTGAGGATCCTCTTCGCTGTCTAACCCATCACCTTGGAACGCTTCAAACTCCAATTCCTGTACTTGCCGGATAGGGGTTTTTATTGGGTGCGTCTGTTTGGTTTCTTTTATAATTGTTTCAGCTCTTCGTGCTACTTCCCTAAGAGCATGTAAATTTTGGGTTTCTGAATTAAATAGCATAAATTTCAGCTCGGTATTTACGTTCTTCTTTATAATGTTCACCAAACGCTCTTCTGAGATAGGTTCCTTCATTTTGTAACTTATAGCTAATAGGGCTGTGTGGAAGTCGTCATAACATTCGCGAGGTTGTTGCTTACTGGAGTTTAGTTGCAATAAAAGTTGATCATCGGTTTCCACAACCGCGAATTCCCGAAGCAACCCATTCCTAATAAGGCGATATGGTGGGTCATTGTTCCGCTTAACAAATTCCCAATACCACTTCTCTGCTTTGCCACTGAGGAAAATTTGAAAATTTGACTCTAGTTGATCATGAGTACAGCGCGTCCTTTCAACTAGGGTATCAAGCTTGAAAATAAAATCATCGACACTTCCTGTGCCATCAAAATTAATTTTCCATTTCTCTAAATCTAATTTCTTTCTATTTGTACTCTGAGAAGCGAGAAAAGCCTGAATAGGGTCAGTTTGTTCCTGATTAGACTGATTGCTAGGCCCAGCAGAAATATTCGAATTTGGTGGTCGCTGAGACAGATCTGCTACAGTCGTTTTCAATGAACCTAGTTCTGATGATAAAGAACGCTGTTCATCTCTTATACTTTCCAGCACAGACAACAAACTATTAAGACTCATCTCTTGTTCACCCGCTCCCTGATTGCTAGACTTATCGTTACTTGGTGCTAAATTCATAATCGGGCCTATCGAATTAGTGGTTGTGCTAACGTCAAATCCTAGTAAAGTGGAAGTTTGGCTTATCGAGTTATCCAAATTGTGACCTTGAGTTGTAGTATCAGTGTTAACTATATGTGACCTTGAACTGGTGGAAGACGAATCAGTATCTTCAGCCGTTTGTAAAGAGGATCTCACGAATTGAGGTACAGGTTCGTCTAGTATGGACTTATTTGACGGTGTAGTAGAAGAACCCGGTGGAGAATGGACTACCAAAGGTCTTCGTGCGTTTGAATCAATAAGTAATGATTGGCTTGGTGTACTTGGTCGTTTACCTCGACCTCTTGACGTGTTCAATTTGTTAGGAGACTGATTAGAAGCACTACGAAGATACATAACTTAAAAGCTGGAATCTTAGCATTTATAGGTTTTTGTTGTTTGAACAAATATCATAAAAAAATCAAAATGTCATTTAATAGGAATGTGAGAAGTGTTAAACTGGCAAGAGTTATTGGGTTAATTGGCAAAAAAATAGGTTTAATCTTATGGCAATGAAATTACTTGATTTTTTTTTCAATATATAATTTAGGTAAATGGAGTATCGTGTATTATTTTGGCATAAAATTACTATAGTTTTACTAATGGATATATTAAATAGTTTTCTTACTTGATTTTTCGTTATCCAATAGGTAAATCAGGAAACTTGGCTATTTAAAAGAGGTGTACAATATCGTGTAGTATTGATATTTTTTTTTTCTTTTTCTTCTTTTTTTTCTACACGGATATATATTTTATATTTATATATATTTATATTTACAATAGTTGTTGGCAAAATACATATATTTTCTTTCGAGAGAGAGAGCAGTTGTCCATTTGTCTGACAGTGTTGTAGGTATTTCGTGCATATGTTCAAAAAACTGTTTTAACAATATAGTCGATAACTTGATCTTTGAACAATATACTATGATCATCTATTTCGGTTCGTAAATGCACAAAATAAGAGATCTATAGTAATGGGAGTAAAAGCATTTTCCGATCTTTTCCATATATTTACAGTTAATAATTTTGGTTAACCTAGAGTGACTAGCCTCTATAGATTCCCAATCAATTTTGAAATCCCGCGTCACTGGTCGCAATAATACACAGCAAAATATAATTCACCGTGATCAGACTAACTAGTGAAGCGAGATTTGTCACTCAACCTTGCTCACCGCCGTGTCTGCCGCAAAGCACTTTTAATCTTTGTTTCATCAAAAGAGCTGACTGACAGACCGTCGCTAAGCTAAATCAAGTGTGTTGAAAAAAGAAAAAAATCGAAAATGTAGTGGCTGGATTTTGGTGATCCTATTCTAGAAAGGAAGCATCCATTCTCAACCATAAAAAAAAAGAAATGTATGTTGATTCAATTTGCTTTCATGATATATTTAATTTTTGTGATTAATTCTCGGCTCAAGCTTACCCTAAAAGCAATAATATATTCTAAATAGGTAACTTTGACGTCAGTCGTTTCAAAAATGTAGGGTAAACTTTTGCTTCGAATTAATGTAATAAGGCCTAATGTTGGTAAAAAAAATTCATCTGTTTTTGTTTCGTTGGGCGCCATCTATGTTACGAGCGAGTCAATACTGTAAACAGGATCAACCATTTATATACGACAATCTAGAATACAGGGCATGTTCTACTTTTTACTTGGCTAGCTCTGCCGTGGCGAGTTCACTGTATCCCCGGGTTATCGCTTTGTAACATAGGAGTTTTACATGCCTAATAAATCAAAACCACATCAATACAAAAAAAAATCAAAAAATACACATGAAATTGGCCAGGGAAAACTAACCTCCTCAACTCATTTGTGACTGCTGTAGTTGTCACATGGAGTGTATTTGTCTCCGCCCTAAAAGTACGCACATGGTAACGTACACACTCACCATTTTACCGTTACCTCAAAATACCGTTACACCGCACAGCACATGGTCCAACTACTCTCTCCCCAAAATAATATTAATTTAGATTTTCATTTTAATTATACAAAAATTCATTATTAATAATAGTATTATATATTATATTCATACTTAATAGCTACTTACAACTAATTCTTAAAACTAAATCTGGCATTACAGTGGTTGATGATGACTGATGATGGTCCACCTTATTGTTGTTGGCATTTGCTGGTTTTCCGTTATTGTAGATGCTGTATGTTGTTGATATATTGTAAAGTTGTTGTAATAGATGTCATTTATTATGGTTATTTTACTCGGGCAACGATTTTATTGAATAGTTTTTTTTTATTTGTAATTTAGTAAGATTCATTATTATAATTGTATTTTTATTAGGTTTTTTACATTTTTCATTTTACATTTTTCTTTTAATTTTTAATTTAGATTTCATTCTTTTAGTTTGCCAAAACAGTACACGATTCTTTTAATTTTTAATTTAGTATTACATTTAGTTGGCCAAAACTGTACATGATTTTTTTTTCATTTTAATTTAGTTTTCGTGGTTTTTTTTTTTTTATTTTTGCCAAAGCCAAAACGGTTTTTATGTGCAAACTGTACACTATTCTTTAATTTAGTTTTCGTTTTAATTTGCCAAAACTGTATGCAATTCTTTTAATTTTAGTTTAGTTTTCAGGGTTTTTATTTTCAAACTGTTCTTTTAATTTAGTTTTCATTTTTAACTTGAAAAAAACTGTATGCAATTCTTTTAATTTTTTAGTTTAGTTTTCAGGTTTTTATTTTCAAACTGTTCTTTTAATTTAGTTTTCATTTTTAACTTGAAAAAAAAACTGTAGGCAATTCTTTTAATTTTTAGTTTAGTTTTCAGGTTTTTATTTTCAAATTGTTCTTTTAATTTAGTTTTCATTTTTAACTTTAAAAAAACTGTAGGCAATTCTTTTAATTTTTGATTTAGTTTTCATTTTTAGTCACAAGAGAACATTCCATAATTTTTTTCTTTTTTTAAGTTTTGATCTTCTTCAACTTTTCCTTAAGACTCGCACTGACCAACTGAACGATCTTGTTTTTACATTCCTTCTAACTACCAAAAGAAAAAACACACACATATGTGCAGAAGCAATGGAATGCAAAACTAACGGCAATAAATTCTTTTGGCAATGAAAAAAAAAACCATGGATTAGCCAATCAAATCCTGGCATAGTATACAAGGTCAATGCACATGCAGCGTTTTTGTGCAGTTTTAGCGTTTTTGGTGCAGCTTTAGCGTTTTTTTTTTTTTTTTGCTGTAAGTGAAAATTGTCGAAAACAAATCCCTAACAATATAAAAAAGTGAATAGTTTTGGGTTAATTGATCTGTCGTTGCAAACTGTTCATGATATTGACCTCCAAACTTTATTTTGGTGGAAGCTGTGTCTACTTTAATGTAAAAAAATGTGCAAAAATAGGTTGAGGTGAACCAGTTTTTTTATGTTCTCTATCGATTTGTGATTAAGCCACTCATTTCACGGTCTTCGTGTCAAAGTAAAACTAGAAGCCAACAAAATGGGGACCACGCCCCTTTAAATGATCCGGACATTTTGAAGCTCGATTTTGACTGTTTTTTGTATTTTACTTCTAGTTTTAATGCGCAACCAGGAATTTCTAAAAATGGATTATGAGATTATTGTAGTCGCGAATCTTAGTAATTTGATATATATATTTTGTGTATGTAGTATGCACAGCTTCAGAGTAATACTCATCCGAAGGTGAAAATTTTGTGCGATCAAATTTCTAAAAAACAAATTTTCAAGTCAAATTTGTAGATCTGTCAACTGAATGATATGGGTACCCGCGATCAATAAGGGTTTTTACGTTTCGGATGATATAAAATCTTCTTCGTAAAAATCCATCTACTAGAACGGCGGGTAGTGGATTTCCAAAAAAACGAAATTTTGCAAAAAAAAAGTTTTTGAAAATATCGCGGATTTATTTGCGTTTTCTGTGGATCATTTCCGCTTCAATAAATGGCCCCATACGGATTTTGATCTTTTTCGAAAAGAGAACTTTAAAAACTTCAGCCGAAAGAGAGATGTACCCAATTTTTTGGGTATTTCAATGCAACGTGTGGCACATCTTAGCCGTCAAATGAAATTTCGTAAAATATATATGGATTGGAAGATAAACTTCAGTACTTCCTGGAAACCGCATGCGCATCAATTGATTTTGAGAATTACGCGTTTTAGACGCAATTTAAAATGTATATTTCATAATATTATTTTATTTTAAGATTTATTCCTATTTATAGAACCCTAAGATTTATCGGAAGGGTCTTGGTACAACCCGCAAGGTGTATAAGTATACACATGAAGTGAATATTTTTATATATGGCAATTTGTCGGCGAAATACGGGTGAAATAGAAGAATAACCCCAACATTTTTTTTCTTAAATTTCTTGTATCAAATTAAAAAATAAATATGACGACATTATTTCTTCGAACCAAAAACAACTATTTTTCCTCAATATTTTGTTTTGTTGTCGCTATAATTTACAAACCGCTACACGGACTTGTGTGATTTTGATATTATTTGTTTCATCATGGTGTTTAGATTATGCACATGTTTTTAAATTATTTTTTAGGGGTGTGATTGTCATTAAAAATATTGACGTAATCTCCTATATTTTTATTATTTTTCTCATATTTCGCGAAGATGTGCAACTGTTTTCGCGATTATTATTATATATTCATATTCTTATTTTACGGAGGAAGATATATATCAACTTTTTTGGTCAATATAATAAACGGCGTAATTTTAAGTTGTAGTACGATGTTTGTAAATGGCGCCCAACGAGGGGTTTAATTTAATATCCATTTAATATGAGGCTATTTTATAATGTAATATTCTAATAATTTGCTCTTTAACAAAAATCTTACCTAAAACGAATAATGGCGCCCAACGTAGAATTCCTAAAAATTCACATATTAAATACTTTCATTAATTTGTTTATATTTTATTTTTTATTCAAGTATATGTCCAAATTTTATTATTTTTGAAAGAAAAAATGGCGCCCAATGAGGGGTTCCTAGAAATTTATAAATGCTGATAAATAACAGATAATTTTTACAACTAAGTACATTCAATTCTGCTAAAATGCCACCCACAAGATGTCTCTTCACGACTCTGTGGTATCACTTGCATGATAAGATGAAGATCAATCTAAAAAGAGGACCAGAGGTACAAAGTAGGGCTTTTATATAAAGTTTATATTATTCAAAGTTCTTCTACATCAGTCTTATTTGCGCCCATGCTACGACGGAAGACAAAGATGAACAGACCAAAGACATATTTTACGAGCGCCTAGAAACAGCATACGACCGCTGCCCTGGCCATGACATTCAAATTCTGCTAGGAGATTTTAAACGAGGATTCAAACAAGGTGACAGTTTGGCGTGTGACCTGTTCAACATCCTACTGGAAAGGGTCATACGAGATGCAAATGTGAACATAAATGGCGCTATGTACACTAAACAGCATATTTTACTCGTTTACGCCGACGACATCGACATAATGGGTCGAACATTTCGAGCTGTAACGGCCACCACGAATTTAGAAGAAGTCTGCCAGAGTGGGTTTGGCAGTAAATGGGGTGAAGAACAAACTGATGGTATCAACGCGCAAGACGTCCAGTAGACTCCGACCAACTGTGGAACTTGAGAACGACAATTTCGGGATAGTCGAAGGTTTTATATACTTTAGTACCACCATAAATAAAACTAATGACATCAGTTTTGAAATTCGAAAAGGAAAGTGTTGACCAACCGTTGCTACTATGGTCAAAGTAATCAGTTCAGAAACAAGGCCACCTCCCGCCAGACCAAACTCACACTCTACCAGACGCTGATACTACCCGTACTGTTATATGGATCTGAAACATGGGTACTTACGCAAGCAGATGAGGCAGCTCTCGGAGTGTTTGGGAGAAAAATTCTCCTTAAGATCTATGCGCCGATCTGCGTTGACGGTGAATATCGCCGTCGAATGAACCATGAGTTGACCAGCTATTCTCGGACAACAGCATTGTTAGACGTATTGAGCTGAAGCGGGTAGGTCATATTGTGAGAATTAATTCCTGGCAGAAGGTGAAGGCCAGGAATAAGATGGAGAGATCAAGTGGAAGACAACATTGTCGAATATGATTTTTCAAACTGGAAAAACTGCGCAAAAGACCGACGCGCCTGGAAACTGCCCCAAACACCGAAGAGCCTGGAAATCTTTTTTAAGCTCGGCTTATGGAACGAAAGTTCTGTCACAAGCCAGCTAAGTAAGAAAGGACAGGTCGCATTTATGATCCGAATTGGATGAAATTTGGCACATCTCATTTATTTAGCCCAAGGATGGGACCCTATTGAAATTAGGATAAATCGATTCAGATTTCCATATAGCTCCCATATCTAGTTTCGTCCGATTTTAAGTAAATGGGTACTTAATAAATTGGTGCACAGGGTTCTGAATTGAGTCTAGTTTGATATCTGTGATCTTTTGTTGAAATCGGTTCAGAGTTAGATATATATTATATTATTATATTATATTTTATATTAAAATAGCTGATTAGTTCTGTGTGCTGGAGTTGTATTCTACCATAGCATAGGGCATAGTCTTTACTCGAAATAGTCAGTTTTTAATCATTTCGCTTTCTAAATATATCGTGATAAAAGTCTCAAATCTGACGATAATGAAATATAGCGGCAGGCCTAAATGCCATATAATTATACCACCCGAAGGAAACAATTGGGATACAAAACTAAAATATTGGGTTCGAAATTGACATATATCGGTCTCTAATAAGGCATAGCCCTTATATAATGTAAACTCCAAATATTCGCTATTTCCTACACTATGTAATCAATATTGGTCCCCCTTTAGGCATAGCCTCATATAACTTTGTAACCTAAATTACAGTAGTTTGAGGATTTTATACTCTACCATGCGTTACCAGCATCAGTCTCGGTTTTGGGGATTTTAGATTTTAAGAAATATCCACATTAAACATTTTGTATTTGGAGTATATAATGGTTTACATAAACCCATGTATAGGTCTATTTTTTGGTATGTTCTCTATTTTTTCATTTCAAGTACCTTTCTATATACCTATGGTGGAGGGTATCGAAAGTTCGGCCCGGCCGCTTTTTTCACTTGTTTTTTTTTTTATTTCGCCCGATTCCATTTCAATGGTCCTCCAAAGATGCCATGCTATGGGAAGGGTATTTGAACTTTCCTTACTGGTTTTTAATAAAAGTACTCCCATATAATTAAAACACACAAATGGTTTTTTTATTTATTTTTTATTAATTATTATAATATCCATTTAATATATATTGATATATCGATAATTATTTTTATGTTTTTTGAAATATTTCATAATTTCTTGTTAAAATGTGTGTTATGCTGGGTGTTTGTGTTTTCATGTTTTTCTGTTGTTTTTTTTTTTATTTTTCAATTGGCAAAATTTTGAAAAAATTAAATTTGGTTAAATGATTTATTTTATATAAAGCTAATATCACAAATAAAATTTATTTAAATTACAAAAAAACGATAATTTTGTTTCAATTAAAAAAATCTCTTTAATAATAAATGTATGATGTTGTGAGAAAAAAAAACAATAATGAAATGAGTGATGTATACTGCATATTAAAAAAAATACATATTTGTGTATTTATAAAAAAAATGATGTAACTTTGAGGCATTTTCATAAAAATAAAAATTTCAAAAAAAAAATATTTGTAAACAAAATAATGTATACATTAAATGGAAACATATAATTATTTGTATTTTTATTTGGTATAACCTTAACTGTTTTGTTATAATTATAAATTATAATAATATTATTATTCTTTTGTTATAAACAAAAATTAAAATACATATCTATTGTGTATGTAAGTATGTAACTATATTTATTACAATATTAAATGTATGGCTGCCTCAAAGAAAAATTATTATATTTATCAAAAATAAATTCTCAAATTATTATTTTATACCTTTTCTTTTCTTTTCATATCTATCTTTCTGTCTCTCTCCTGCGCGTTATCTTTTTTAAGGTATATTTCGGGGGGTGGTACACAACAACTAAGGTGATGGATAAATAAATGATGTTATAGTTAAAAAAAAAACTATTTAATTAAAAAATGTAATGTCAACAATTCTTGGAATAAAAATATTTTAATTACTGAGAGGAGTATTAAAGCATATGTTGTGTTCTTGTAGATTTTAGATTGAAATCTGATTAAATTGAAAATATATTTTTAAAAATATTTTGAAATATGCTACAAACATAGAGGATAATATTTGTATATAAAAAATATCTTCTCTAATTGCAACAAATCTTCAAAATGTTCATATATTTTGAAAATATATTTAATATTTATTATACAGTCAAAAGAGATCGTCTACAGCGGCGCTGGCCAACCATGGAAACTAGTTACCCTGATAAGGAAACCCATTTTCTACGTTCTCTTTTTTCCTGTGTCAATTCATATGGTGGATTATCAGTTACTCTCAGGCACAATTTAATTTTTTGAGAATTTTTGAGTACTTCAATACTTGTCCATCTGCGAGTAACTGAGAATTTTTTTCGGAGAATACAATTTTATCACACTTTCGATATGGTACTCCACAATATTTTTAGATCACATACGTCATTAATGAACGTAACAAATTTACCAAAACATTTTTAGCAGTCAAAAGTATGACGTCATGTCCACAACACACGTCATTAACTACTCGGGGAATAGGGGAAAAACATTAAGTGTTGTTATCTTTTAAAATTTATAATTCAATATTGTCGTAATAAATATCAACGGACAAGATATTGCCATTTCAAATTGATAATGTACGGCAATTTCACCATCTGGGTTTGCTTTGTGATTCTTAGCGGGAAGAAATATTTTGAAATTTTTAAAAACAGTTCAAATAATTTATTTAGGGAGTTGGTTTCCCTAATACCTCTATTTTTTATTGCGAACTGCAAAAAACCCGGAGCAACAAAGCCCTTAATCAACTGATTGCAAAAATCATCCAAAACGGCCACAATTAATCGAACCGATTGCTGTTACACCGATCTTACTAAGGGACGCATGGCTGAATACTACCGGATCCGTTTAAAGTTTAGGGATGTATAGTGAAATGAACAAAAATTATTCATCGAGTAGGTGTAAATTAAATAAGAAGTGATGGCCAGTTAGCGGAACACGGGATCTGAAATGACAATGCGAAGGCATAGCTGTGCTTGATACAATGTCTTCAAAAGGTTCAGATGTTTCTTCATGTTCAGGAACCTTAGTAACTGTGTCGATTTCTTCAGCACCTGTGGCAGTAATTGGACCAGCAACATCTTCTGATGGGAGAGCAGTGCTAGATTCGGAAACTTCGGTAGAGGTCTCCTCTGGTTGTTCCTAAGCAGGAGCACTTGTGACTCTTCCTCGCCTTCTTGGACGGGTTGAACACATCCTCTTCAGTTGATCCGACAATACCAGAAACATTATCATGTTCAATATAGTGACATAGATAGGAACGAGATAGCCGAGGAGCTTGCTAGAGGGGGCTTAATATCGTTCAATCTACCGATTGAGAGATCTGTGCAACCACCCATTGGCTATTTCATTTGCAAAATCAGTTTGTTCTACGGCAAGGTCAGTAACAGATGGTCGAAAGAACCTGGTTACAGAATCTCAAAAGCTATCTGGCCATGAATTCTCTCGCCAAAGAACTTCTTCGCTGTTGGCACATAATGAGAGAGATAGAGATCTAAATCATTGTGGGGATCATAACAGGTCACTGCAGGATTAGATTCGAAATGGGGCTCCAGCGGAGAGGATTACTGTGGTCTATGTGAGAACGAAGAAGAGCTAGAAACAATTGAACATATCCTCTTCTGTAGATGTCCATCGCTGATTGGCAGAAGACATATACAGTTTGAAAGATATGAAATTAATAATCTAACCTTCTTCTCTAAAATAGACCCCAAACCAGATCCTAGGCTTTGTCAAAAATCTGACATGGCTAAAATAACCATCTCTAGGCTGTCCTTCTCCTAATATGTTCTGCTCTGTCTTTCACTCTCTCTTCTCTTCCCGTTCTATTTTCAGGTATAAAGGACGATCACAATGGACAATAGTCTCCGAGTGGACGGATGTTACTAACAACAGTACATCCCTAAACTAACCTATCATGTTCAATAGCTTTGGTTACATCAGCAGAAATTTTCCATATCCATAGATTCGGTAATGGCTTCTTTTTCGGCACCAGCAACTGGAAGTTCAGTAGCAGCAACAGCATGATCTTCAACTTCTTGTTCGGGTAATTTATCAGAAGTATTTTCGATATCCTCAACGGATTCTGGAGTTTGAGTAGCTGCAGGAACATCCTGTTCAATTGGCATAGTAGTGGTGGAACCAGCGACATCTTCAACGCTTGTTTTTTGACAACATCGTGTCCATCAATAATGATAGGGATATCAATCATATTATTTACCGCATTCCATTTGAGTCTTGTTTTTTTACCTCGACGGCTCAAAATATTTCTCAGACTAGTTCAACGACTGATGTTGGTCCAATCTCCATCATCACTACCAGGCAAGGGTGCTTGTAGTGATAATTCGTACAGGCCAATTTCATTTCAGAAAGTCACTTGAGGCACTGACAAGAAACGGGTTTCCCGTTGTCCAACAACAACAAAAGTTTCCGAAGATGTAACGATTTACAAAATGTTCAGTGGTTCAACATTTGCAAACTTATTTAAGCCGTCCGCGCAAGCCAGCGATTTT
>NW_026889078.1:0-12356 GCF_032173495.1 Musca vetustissima
TTTCACTCAAACTAGTTTATTTAAATAAAACCGTTAGGAATTTGTAACGCAGTAGGATTTGATGGTTGTTATTAGTTGCCCTTTTTTTGTTAAATTTAATTCGTGAGGGAAAAAGACTGCGGTAGGTTCTGTTGCTCTAAATTAGTGTTGTATTTTTTATAATTTAATTTAGAATTAACCCGTGCCGCGTGCCCATAACAGTGTTTACCACTACCCCTAATGTTGAAATTGTTTGGTGTTTCATTTAGCCGTGGGTATAGTGGTTCTGTTTTGGAGGAGTTAAATCCGCTTCCCTCCCTGGAGAAACTCGTGTTACAGTCAGCGACAAATTTTATTTCGCATCTCTATTTGGATTTGTGTTATTGATTGCTGTTTCGAAAAATTGTGTGGCCCGTTCTTTTGCAAGAAATTTGTTTGCTATTTCAAGAAAATTTGCTGATTTCAAGAAACAACTGTGCTTGCAGAAAATTAGTTTCCTTTGCTATTTGTGTTTGTGCTGAAATTGAAAATTAAATAGTGTGACCCTTTTTATAAAAAATAATTTCCATTTTTTGCTGAAATTTCTTGAGCGTTTGTGCAAATAATTAAAGCCATATTTTGAAAGTTGTTCGCTTCCAAAGAACTTTGCAGAAGTTTGCTGCCATTTTGAATCGATGGTACCCGTTGTATAATTTGTGTGTGTAAAGATGATGCCGAGATCACCACTACGTCGTAGCCCGAGATTTCAGTCAGAAGCTTTAGCTCCGAATGCAGGGAATAGTGGTGCGAGTGGTTCTATTGGTGATGCTTCCGACGTTACTGTGACCACTTAAAGCCATATTTTGAAAGTTGTTCGCTTCCAAAGAACTTTGCAGAAGTTTGCTGCCATTTTGAATCGATGGTACCCGTTGTATAATTTGTGTGTGTAAAGATGATGCCTAGATCACCACTACTTCGTAGCCCGAGATTTCAGTCAGAAGCTTTAGTTCCGAATGCAAGGAATAGTGGTGCGAGTGGTTCTATTGGTGATGCTTCCGACGTTACTGTGACCACTTCCTCCGCGACATTAACTACACCATATAAGATTGCCGTTACAACAACAACTGGTGCCATCATGCAGCCAAATGCAACAGTTTCAATACAGAGTGTTTCCCATGTTGGGATGGAAAGTATGAGGAAACAAATAGAGGTGTTACAGGTACAATTAATGAACTCGCAACATACCCTGCATGCTGCTGTATATTCGGCCTCATCTAGCGCATCTCATATGGTCACAGGTAACAATGTTAGTGAGAACAATGGTGGTTCCAACAGTACCCAGTCCGAAGTAGAGACAAATCGCAACAGTGTTACACCACAATCTTATGTAACCAATGATCAACTTACTTGGTCCCGTTACACTCAGCCGCTGCCTCTGCAACCTGCTCCTTCGCCCGTCGCTGTCAACTTCTCTGCCGCCTGTAGCGCAGTCGCCATGCACAAAAGTTATGGCGGTCTTAAATCTTGTATTTCAGCTACAAATGTAATTCATGAATTTCTTCACAAATGATAAGAGTTTCGACTTAAAGAAATTACCAAATAATCGGTTTTCATATAAACCCAATCAATCTTTTCCAAGAATTATGCATTTTCAATGTTTCATTTCGCGGGCAAAGTGTGCCTCTCAATGCACTTTACTATGCAAAAATCCTAAAAATGGCTATAAATGACGCAACGTGCATAAGATTTTTATGCGCATCAGATTTGAGTAATCTCCGATGAAAATACACAAAAGTACATCTATTTTAAAAGAATTGGTTAAGGACCGCGGAACCGCAGATTCCCGAATATGATAATACAAACATGAATGTATATAAAATCAATTAAAAATACGCGATTATATACGCGAATTTGTAATTTTTTGCAGTTTTTCATACATTCAAGGTACCTACATCCGGCGTTTTATTGGGCAGTGTCGCTGCCGCTCATAATATGTTGTCATTATTTTTTATTTTATTTTGATTTCAATTTCACACAGCAACATATGGGTGATGATGTGACGTCACTGACATAATCATCCATATGTTTGCGTGTGTGTGTTCTATGTTTCGTTATGTTATTTGTTTGGATTTAGTTTCCCCTTACGATCAATTGATGATTTGTTTACATTATTTAACGCAGTCCTTTTTGTCCTCTTACCCTACTGCATTGGGTTTCACTCAAACTAGTTTATTGAAATAAAACCGTTAGGAATTTTTAACTCAGTAGGATTTGATGGTTGTTATTAGTTGCCCTTTTTTGTTAAATTTAATTCGTGAGGGAAAAAGACTGCGGTAGGTTCTGCTGCTCTAAATTAGTGTTGTATTTTTTATAATTTAATTTAGAAATAAACCCGTGCCGCGTGCCCATAATAGTGTTTACCACTACCCATAATGTTGAAATTGTTTGGTGTTTCATTTAGCCGTGGGTATAGTGGTTCTGTTTTGGAGGAGTTAAATCCGCTTCCCTCCCTGGAGAAACTCGTGTTACAGTCAGCGACAAATTTTGTTTCGCATCTCTATTTGGATTTGTGTTATTGATTGCTGTTTTGAAAAATTGTGTGGCCCATTCTTTTGCAAGAAATTTGTTTGCTGTTTCAAGAAAATTTCGCAAATTTTCGCAACATACCCTGCATGCTGCTGTATATTCGGCCTCATCTAGCGCATCTCATATGATCACAGGTAACAATGTTAGTGAGAACAATGGTGGTTCCAACAGTACCCAGTCCGAAGTAATTTAGAAATAAACCCGTGCCCATAACAGTGTTTACCACTACCCATAATGTTGAAATTGATTGGTGTTTTATTTAGCCGTGGGTATAGTGGTTCTGTTTTGGAGGAGTTAAATCCGCTTCCCTCCCTGGAGAAACTCGTGTTACAGTCAGCGACAAATTTTATATCGCATCTTTGTGTTATTGATTGCTGTTTTGACAAATTGTGTGGCCCGTTCTTTTGCAAGAAATTTGTTTGCTGTTTCAAGAAAATTTGCTGATTTCAAGAAACAACTGTGCTTGCAGAATATTAGTTCCCTTTGCTATTTGTGTTTGTGCTGAAATTGAAAATTAAATAGTGTGAACCTTTTTATAAAAAATAATTTCAATTTTTTGCTGAAATTTGTTGAGCGTTTGTGCAAATAGTTAAAGCCATATTTTGAAAGTTGTTCGCTTCCAAAGAACTTTGCAGAAGTTTGCTGCCATTTTGAATCGATGATACCCGTTGTATAATTTGTGTGTAAAGATCTTGCCGAGATCACCACTACGTCGTAACCCGAGATTTCAGTCAGAAGCTTTAGCTCCGAATGCAGGGAATAGTGGTGCGAGTGGTTCTATTGGTGATGCTTCCGACGTTACTGTGGCCACTTCCTCCGCGACATTAACTACATTAACTCCGCGATATTAACTAACTACACCATCTACGATTGCCGTTACAACAACAACTGGTGCCATCATGCAGCCAAATGCAACCGTTTCAATGCAGAGTGTTTCCCAAGTTGGGATGGGAAGTCTGAGGAAAGAAATAGAGGTGTTGCAGGTACAGTTAATGAACTCGCAACGTGCCCTACATGCTGCTGTACATTCGGCCTCATCTAGCGCACACATATGGTCACAGGTAACAATGTTAGTGAGAACAAGGTGGTTCCAGCAGTACCCAGTCCGAAGTAGACACAAATCGCAACAGTGTTACACCACAATCTTATGTAACCAATGATCAACTTACTGGGTCCCGTTACGCTCAGCCTCTGCCTTTGCAACCTGCTCCTTCGTCCGTCGCCCAACCGTCGCTGTCAACTTCTCTGCCTCTGCCGCCTGTAGCTCAGTCGCCATTTACGCAGCCGTTTAATGCCGTTCAACAGCTGCCGTGTCATACTAGCTTTTTGATGCCGCCATTACCAAAGAAGTTGTATGACTTGCCGAATTTTAGTGGTGTTCCTGAAGACTGGCCTATGTTCTCAACAGTGTTTGAACATTCAACGGCAGCGTACTAGTACAATAACTTCGAAAATTGTTTGCGGTTGCAGAAAGCATTGAAGGGTGATGCAACGGAATGTGTGAAGTCGTTGCTCATACATCCAGACAATGTAAGTACATTGATGGAGCAACTGAAATTACAATATGGCCGACCTGAATTGTTGATACGAGGGCAGCTGAAGCAGTTGAGAGAAATTTCATCCATTAGTGAAAGTGTCGCGGAGAAGCTAGTGCCATTTGCAGTGAATGTTCAGAATCTTGTCGCCTTTTTGGAAACTGCAAATGGTCAACAACATCTATCAAATCCCACTTTAATGGATGAATTAATTCAGAAGTTGCCCATGAGTAAGAGGTTAGAATATGCTGATCTGTTTGCGTTGACAAATTCGGATGATGCGCACAAAAGTTATAGCGATCTTAAATCATGTATTTCAACTACAAATGTAATTCATGAATTTCTTCACAAATGGTTAAACACATTTGTATAATAGTCGCGAAAAACAAATAGATGGATGAAGATATTTGAAAATAAAATAAATTATTTTTTATTTAAAACCAGACGTTTTTTTGAATTTTCGATTTCTTAGTATGGTTAAGGGAATAAAGTTTTGCATTAATCTTATAAACTATGTCACGCTTTCTTCTTCAAATTGTTTTAGGTGATTTTAAAATGCCGGTATATTGATCTGATAAGAGTTTCGATTTAAAGATATTACCAAATTACCGGTTTTTATATAATCCGAATCAATCTATTCCAATAATTACGCATTTTTCAATGTTTCATTTCGCGCGCAATGTGTGCCTCTCAATGCACTTTACTACGCAAAAATCCTAAAAATGACTATAAATGACGCAACGTGCATAAGATTTTTATGCGCATCAGATTTCAGTAATCTCCAATGAAAATACACAAAAGTACATCTATTTTAAAAGAATTGGTTAAGAACCGCGGATGTGCCGCCACAGTCAATTTTGGATAAAAAAAAACACATATTATTCGCGCATAGATGTATTTTTTACCTATTTTCACATAGATCAAGAATATATATACTTTATAGGGTAGGAAATTAATATTTCAATGAGTTACAAACCAGGGATGCGAAATAAAAAAATTCCAGTTGTACTGACTTTCAATAAATATTGTACCTTTTTCAGTCCGATTGTACTTTTTATATATTTTTTAAAAAAATTTTTGTTATTATTAATTAATAAAAACATACATAATGAATTCATTTTTATATACGCATAGATAAGATAAACACTTAAAAATTAAGAAATGTACCTACTTTGTACGTAGAACTAATTCATTTGTTCTACGTATTTATAAGTCTTATATATAAACATTGTTTTTAGGAAAACAAGTCTATTCGGTTTTAAAATAATTAAAATTAAAAAAATTATAAAATTATCAATTAAGTAAAACTGTTTTGCAACACGTTATATATCGTTAGCAGCACGACTTCAACACATTCTTTGATTAGATAAGATTTGAAGCAGTCGAAGGAACTGACTACATGTTCCTTTTTTGGTTTTAATTATATCTTGATATGAAAAATACCCTTTCCACATTTGCATATGAATGTGGAATATATAATAACCCACTAGAAATGCGTGATATATAAGGAAACATCTTCGTTTAGTTCATTTTTGACTTCAGCCACCTTTGACCAACAAGTGTATATATTGTCGTTTTTGAAAGACTTAAGGGAACCCCCTCCATTCTCGATTTTAATTTTTCAAGATTTTCAATGGGCTGGTAAATCAATACCAATGCTTATTAAGGTTTGTAACTTTGCACATATATATTTGAAGATTTAAAAGAGAGGAAAAATTATTTACAAAAAAATTTTGTAATTGTTTTGTTGTTGTTTTTGGTATTTAAATAGAAGTCCTTATTTTTGATGGCGGGCATGATAACTTCTCACTGGAACACCGGAATCCGAAAATTCCAACGGTGTTAGAAAGAGTACATGTCTGGCTCTCGTATGAACTAGGATTATTGACTTCGCTCTAAAATTAACAAAATGGCGGTCATTTGAAAACATATTTTTGGAAAATCTCTGATTTTTAACCAAAAATCAAGTTAAAAAAGGGAAGATCTTCGCCGACTGGCTTTATCCTAGTTCATACGATAGCTATACACTCACAGAGAAACGTGTAAAAATTTGGAATCGATTGGGTTATTAGTTTTTGAGTTATCGTGCCCGCCATCACAAAAGAGAAAAACGCGTTTAAAGTTTGAGAAGCCCTTTAGCCGTCACTTGATGCTGTCATAATAAATCGGGTATATCTTCAAGAGTTCTTGAGATTTTCACTTGAAATTTTGTAGGGACATTCTTGAATTAGTGTAGATTCGAATTAAATCAAAAAAATTTTGACCCCGAGAATGGGGGTCCCCTTAACAATTTCAATATGCATTCTGGCATCCTCAGACTGCATTTCAAAATTGATATTATTTATAATTTTTTGTAAGAACAAAAAGAACAGTAAAAAGGGGTTGAAACTTCTGAAATAACAGAATTGAGCCTTAACTTTTGGGATTCAGTTTTAAATCATTGAGTGTAAAATAATATTGAAGTGATTCCCACTACGCCAAAATTGTTTCAATAACTTCTTGACGAGAAAGCCATCGCGTTGTTGAGTATTCAAAAACAACATGAATATCTGTACCGAATTGTTTCTGAAACATTGAAAAATTCGTCTCTCTTATAGAAATGTTGCAGAAATAATAAATACAGAATTTTGAAGCGGCATAGGACATTACGTTTAAACTACAAAAATATTTTTTTTTAATTTTTCAATATTTGACTAATGAAAGCTTAAAAGATGATACGCTACAATTTTTGGCCCAAAATATCTCAAAATAATAACTACGACGTAATGCAATCAAAATAGCTCGATTTAAATTTTGCGTTTTTCGATTTTTTTCTTTCATTTTTATACCTTTCCTAGACCTCAACGAACATTTTAACACAAAGCTATATTTAAATCCGTTCAGCCGTTGTAGAGTTTTAGCGAGACTAACGAACAGCAATTCATTTATATATATATATATATATATATAGATTTAAATAAATAAATAAATATTCATACAAACATTTACATATAAATTAAATCAATGATTAATTTACAAGCTTAAATAAAACTTTATACCTATATTTAATAATGAATAATAATTATTTATAATGAATAATAATTATTGTACCCCTAACACAGAAATTAAAATTTCGAAATAAATCACTTGTAAAGTTACCAATAATATATTTAAATAGAAGTATTTATTTTTATTATAAGTTTAATAAAAAATATTTATAAATTAAATTAACTTATAAATTAAATAATTAAAATTGTAAATTAATAATTATTTATATATAAATAAAAGAAATTTTTAGTTTTTCAATAAAGATATCAATTAAAAAATGTAATATTTTTTAATTCGACATTTTGTAGAAAAATCCTGTATTTTTTTCAATTTGAAATTTTTTAATTTAATTTTTTATGTAATAATTAAAGACAATATAATTTTAATCCTTTTTTAAAAGATGAAATTTAAAATGAGACGCTCAATATAAAATGAGATCCCTAAATCTCATTTTATTTTGAGCGATGCAGAATCTGAAATTTAGTCTATATACCAATTTATATATAGATATATAGATAAACAATTCAGTTAATCATGATAGTACGATTAAACTATATTTTCCATCTATTTTTTAAATCCACTGTCTAATATATAATTAACATATATATAAATAAATTATATATTTTTAAATAATTGGCTAAATATAGTTTTTTTTTTATAAAATAAATTATTAATATATAGTGTTCTAATAGTGAAATAAATTTATATTTTTTTTTTAAATTGTTATATATATATATATATATATGAAATTACAAAATTCTTTTAAAATTCCATTAAAAAAAATTGAAAAATTTTTTTGCGAGCACATTCATGATTTTTGGTACATAAGTTAAGAAAAATATGCTGATTCTAAATCTGTTTGTTCACAAATTCGGATGATGCGCAAAGTTATGGCAGTCTTAAATATTGTATTTCAACTACAAATTAAATGAATTCCTATTTACTGTAATTCATGAATTTCTTCACAAGTGATTAAACACATTTGTTTTCTTTGCATACTTGTCAAATCACATTATAGACCCATGGTTCCATTTTAGAATGTGCATAAAATCACTTTCTGAGTCGATTTATGCATGCCCGTCTGTTGATATAAAATTGTAAGCAAAAGTTGAAATTTAGAATAGGTTGTAGAATGGCATATGTCAATGTTTCTCTGAAGAACGATGTCTATTAGGATACATATGCAGACTACACCAAAATGGTGAAGGGTATCATATACTCAGCCCAGTCTGACTTTATTACTTTCCTTGCTGGTTTTACATACACATTTGGCATAATTTATGAAAAACACTACGGTACATCTCTATTAATTAAAAACATATCTAAGTAAAAAGCGCGAGAAAGCGTAAGTGTATACTTTGTATTTGACATTAACATTAGAAATTAATTTTGCCGAATTATGCGTGATGTTGGTAATTGAACAAACAGTTCAATTAAGCTGGTATCGGATAATTGGTTCCTCGGTTAATTGAACAAAAAATGTTGCAAATTTTAATGTGCAATTAACCGAAAAATACTGTAATGGTCGCGAAAAACAAATAGAAGGATGAAGATATTTGAAAATGAAATAAATTATTTTTTTAATTAAAACAAGACGTTTTTGTTTGAATTTTCGATTTTTTGTATGTTTAACGGAATAAGGTTTTGCATTAATCTTTTAAAATATCTCACGCTTTCTTCTTCAAATTCCTTTAGGTGATTTTAAAATATCGGTATATTGATCTGATAAGAGTTTCGACTGAAAGAAAATAAGGCTATAAAATAATTAATGGCTATAAATGACGCAACGTGCATAAGATTTTTATGCGCATCAGATTTCTCCAATGAAAATACACAAAAGTACATCTATTTTAAAAGAATTGGTTAAGAACCGCGGATGTGCCACCACTGTCAATTTTGGATAAAAAAACACATATTATTCGCGCATAGATGTATTTTTTACCTATTTTCACACAGATTTCCGAATATAATAACACAAACATGATTGTTTATAAAATCAATTTAAAAAAACGCGATTGTATACGCGAATTTGTCAAATATTTTTGTGCAGTTTATATATATATATATATAGATTTAAATAAATAAATATTCATACAAACATTTACATATAAATTAAATCAATGATTAATTTACAAGCTTAAATAAAACTTTATTATTATTTAATAATATTTATTTAATATTTATTTAATAATGAATAATAATTATTTATAATGAATAATAATTATTGTACCCCTAACACAGAAATTAAAATTTCGAAATAAATCACTTGTAAAGTTACCAATAATATATTTAAATAGAAGTATTTATTTTTATTATAAGTTTAATAAAAAATATTTATAAATTAAATTAACTTATAAATTAAATAATTAAAATTGTAAATTAATAATTATTTATATATAAATAAAAGAAATTTTTAGTTTTTCAATAAAGATATCAATTAAAAAATGTAATATTTTTTTAATTCGACAGAAATTAAACAAATATTGTAGAAAAATCCTGAATTTTTTTCAATTTGAAATTTTTAAATTTAATTTTTTATGTAATAATTAAAGACAATATAATTTTAATCCTTTTTTAAAAGATGAAATTTAAAATGAGACGCTCAATATAAAATGAGATCCCTAAATCTCATTTTATTTTGAGCGATGCAGAATCTGAAATTTAGTCTATATACCAATTTATATATAGATATATAGATAAACAATTCAGTTAATCATGATAGTACGATTAAACTATATTTTCCATCTATTTTTTAAATCCATTGTCTAATATATAATTAACATATATATAAATAAATTATATATTTTTAAATAATTGGCTAAATATAGTTTTTTTTTATAAAATAAATTATTAATATATAGTGTTCTAATAGTGAAATAAATTTATATTTTTTTTAAATTGTTATATATATATATATATATATATATATGAAATTACAAAATTCTTTTAAAACTCCATAAAAAAATTGAAAAATTTTTTTGCGAGCACATTCATGATTTTTGGTACATAAGTTAAGAAAAATATGCTGATTCTAAATCTGTTTGTTCACAAATTCGGATGATGCGCACAAAAGTTATGGCAGTCTTAAATATTGTATTTCAACTACAAATTAAATGAATTCCTATTTACTGTAATTCATGAATTTCTTCACAAGTGATTAAACACATTTGTTTTCTTTGCATACTTGTCAAATCACATTATAGACCCATGGTTCCATTTTAGAATGTGCATAAAATCACTTTCTGAGTCGATTTATGCATGCCCGTCTGTTGATATAAAATTGTAAGCAAAAGTTGAAATTTAGCATACAGAATTTTGAAGCGGCATAGGACATTACGTTTAAACTACAAAAATATTTTTTTTTAATTTTTCAATATTTGACTAATTTAAAAGATTACGCTACAATTTTTCAAAATATCTCAAAATAATAACTACGACGTAACAATATATGATTTAAATTTTGCGTTTTTCGATTTTTTTCTTTCATTTTTATACCTTTCCTAGACCTCAACGAACATTTTAACACAAAGCTATATTTAAATCCGTTCAGCCGTTGTAGAGTTTTAGCGAGACTAACGAACAGCAATTCATTTATATATATATATATATATATATATAGATTTAAATAAATAAATAAAATTCATCATTTACAAAATAATTTACAAGCTTAAATAAAACTTTATACCTATATTTAATAATGAATAATAATTATTTATAATGAATAATAATTATTGTACCCTATACAGAAATTAAAATTTCGAAATAAATCACTTGTAAAGTTACCAATAATATATTAAATACAATTTTTATTATAAGTTTAATAAATACTATAAATTAAATTAACTTATAAATTAAATAATTAAAATTGTAAATTAATAATTATTTATATAAAAATTAAATTTTTAATTTTTCAATAAAAAATATCAATTTAAAAAAAAAATTTTTTAAAAATTCGACATTTTTAAAAAAATCCTTTTTTTTTAAAAATTTTTGAATTTTTTAAAAAAAAATTTTAAAATTTTTGAAAATTTTTGAAAAAATTTCGAAATTTTCAAAAAATCCTGGATTTTTTTTTTTTTTTAAATTTTTGAAAAATTTCGAAATTTTTAAAGTTAATATGTAAAAATTAAATATAATATAATTTTAATCTTTTTAAAAAGAAAATTTATATTATTTTAGGTGTAAATTTTATATGAAATGCAGAATCTGAAAATTAGTCTATATACCAATTTATATATAGATGAAATTTAGTCTATATAAATATATATAATATATAAATATTTAATTAATCAATATTTATATTAATTAAAGCAAAAAAAAATTTACAACAATTCAATTAATCATAGTAGTTGATTAATCTTTATTGTCCATCTATTTATCTAAATTCTTTTAATCTATTGTCTAATATATAATTAACATATATATAAATAATTTATATATTATTAAATAATTGGCTAAATATAGTATTTATTATGAAATAATTTATTAATATATAAATTTCTAATAGTGTAATAAATTTATATATTATTTAAATTGTTATATAGATAAATCTATATATATATATATATATATATATAAAAAGGTTCTAATCCTTTTCTTTTTAATTTTTAATAATTCATCAAAAATTATATTTTTAGCTATTTTAATAATAGGAACTTTAATTGCTATCTCAGCAAACTCTTGAATAGGAGCCTGAATAGGTTTAGAAATTAATTTGTTAGCTTTTATCCCCCTAATAAGAGATAATAAATTAATATCTACAGAAGCATCTTTAAAGTACTTTTTAACCCAAGCATTAGCTTCTTCCGTTTTTTTATTTGCAGTAATTTTGTTTTTACTAAATACAGGAAAAAGAAATTCTGACTATTTAATAGAAATAATTATTTTTTCTTCTTTATTATTAAAAAGAGGATTCTCTATTTATACATAAATTTTTGTGAAATTTCGAATTTTTTTTATTAAATATTAATTTATTAAATAATTAAAATTAGTAAATTAATTAATATTGAAGGATATTAATTTTGATAATTTTTTTTTTTATGGATAATTTAAGTATATTATTTAATTTAAATAATTAAATTTTGCATATATATATATATATAGATTTATCTATATAACAATTTAAATAATATATAAATTTATTACACTATTAGAAAGCTATATATTAATAAATTATTTCATAATAAATACTATATTTAGCCAATTATTTAATAATATATAAATTATTTATATATATGTTAATTATATATT
>NW_026889079.1:0-12438 GCF_032173495.1 Musca vetustissima
AACAAATGTCAATGTAAGGAATGGTTATTTTGCCCTCTAAGCCGGCAAGAGGGTGCAAATATCATGAAATATGCCCAGGCTCGGAATAAACATCAGCATAAAGTTAGAGTTTCATGGTAGTTGTGTAGGGTATCGTGTGGTTGGCACCGTCCGACTATACTGCTCCGGTCACTGTTTTTTTTTTTTTTTTTTTTTTTGTCAAAAATCTATTCTGAAGGGTTTAATTTTTTATTGAGTGGCTACGAAAAGTGCCTATTAAATGCATGAATTTTTGAAAGAATATTTTTTGAAGCGATATCCGAAGAGTGGTATGCAGAATAATATATGGACTTTTAAAGACTGTTTGTGATAGACTGAATTGAACAATTTGTATGTCTTCAACTGTACATCAGATGCTTATAAACAACAAAAATATATATGTGAGATGTATGCGTGTACTGAGCAAATGTATTTATGACATTTTTCAGTTTACTTCATGTGACAAATTTATAACTTATATCATTTTAATACTTTGAAATAATAATTTTTAAATTAGAGGAACATATTTTTTCCACAATTTCTACATCTTCTTCCCTAAGCTTACTTTATTTATTGACAAAAAATTATTTCCAAAAGTTCCACCATTTATTGTTAAGGTTACCCTATTGTGTAAGTAATTCTACCACATTTTTAAAAATATGTTTTTCTCTGTTTACTGACACAAAAACATATTTGCACTCAAAAAGAAAGCACACATACAGACATGCATACACACGTGATAGTTTAGCTTATGCAAGTAGGTCTGACATATCATTAAAAGTTGCATATTCATCAATTTTAAGTAGTTGTTACAACAACAACAAAACATTTTTTGTTGATACCACTTCGTTTTTGTCTCTTTGCAGTAGCAAGTTCCTTTCTATGCTATTCGGAAAGGGAAAGGCAGCAGAGCTGAATTTGAATGCATTGACATTCGAATCGTTTATTAGTTTGACATGCCATTTTGCATTGTTGTACAGTGGTGGTTATTGCTTGATAAACATTTGAGGAGTTAGCAATGGCGTGGATTTTTTAAGGAATATTTTTTCCGGGGTTTATACAATACGTGGATTTTTTAAAGAATATTTTTTGAGGGTCTAACCAAGGCTTGGATTTTTAAAGGAATATTTTTTGAAGGCCTAAACAAAACGTGAATTTCTTAAAGAATATTTTTTTAGGGCCTACCACAAGGCGTGCATTTTTAAAGGAATATTTTTTGAGGGCCTAACACAAAGCATTGGCTTTTTAAGGGATATTTTTAAGGGTCTAACCAAGGCGTGGATTTTTTGTACAAGTGTGTCCCACTGTTTCGCCTGCTTAAGTATTAAAACGTGTGCATAGTGGAAAACAAGTAACATCAGTTTTATTGTTGTTGTTGTTGTTGTTGCTGGTGCAACTTTATATGTCACAAGATACTTAAGTGATAAACTTACAATACGAAATGCATGGCTGGATGAATGAATGAATGAATATAGGAGTGTGTATGTCGATGTTGATGTGGGCCCATTTTTGTATGCTGGCTTACCCTCATCCTTGGCACGGTTAAGTAATAAGTCCTATGGATTTGTTTTAATAAAAAAAAAAAACGAGTAGAAAAAGGCAATTCCATAAAGGCAGCAACAAAAATGCGGCATACAAAATGAACAACATCTTTGGAAGACATTTGCTTGTACAGAATTCGAGGTGATCCTTTCAATTTTATTCAAAACAAAGCTCATGTCGGCGAGGTCTTAAGTATTTTCGTTTGTATGAGGGTATTGTTATGTATATGTGTGTATGTTTGGTAACATATAAGTATAACCTTATGAGGATAAGGAGGTTTTGTATTCGAATCATTAGGGGATTTATATGAATAGACAACGGAAGAGGGAAAATTATTTTGATTTGTATCAAGGCAAGACAATTGAATTTACACTACAAGGATCTATAAAAAATAAGCAATCTCTCAGGAGATCCTATTAGTGACCGTGGACAAACAAAGGGATTAAGAAAGGTGAACATTTTAAAAAGGGTAGTTTTTTGAAAAGAAAAATTGCGGCCTACCAATGTCGTGTATTTTTAAGAGAATATTTTTCAAGACCTCAAAAAACGCTGATATTAAAAGAATTTTTTAAGGCCTTTTTTCAAAATAATATTTGTTAAGCCCTTAAATAGGCGTGGATTTGGAAGAATACTTTTAAGGCCTCAGAAAGGCGTGGATTTTCAAACGAATATTTTGCCAAGGGCTCTAATTGGGGTGGATTTTCAAAGGAATATTTTGACAAGGCCTAAGAAAGGCATCGATTTTCAAACGAATATTATGCCAAGGGCTCTAATTGGGGTGGATTTTTGAAGGAATATTTTGAGAAGGCCTAAGAAAGGCATCGATTTTCAAACGAATATCTTTTGAATGTCTCAGAATGGCGTAGATTTTTAAAAGAATGCATTTAAAGGGTATCATAAAGGCGTTGTTTTTTCAAAATTATTTTTTTGGAAGGCCTTGGCATTGTTCTTTAAAAAATATTTATGATGGCCTTGGATTTCCATGGCTTGGATTTTTTAAAGAATATTCGTTGAGGGCCTAATCAAGGCGTGGATTAAAAAAATGTTTCTGAAGGTTTTCAAAAGGCGAAAATTTTCGGATATTTGAAGAATATTTTTGGAAGGCATTAGAAAAGCGTGGATTTTTTAGAGAATATTTTGGGAGGGCTCTAAGTGGCCTGGATTTTTCCAAGAACATTGTTGAGGACCTAACGTTTTTTTTAACACCTAAGAACATTTCCAAATGAAAAATATTTTCCAACTCAAATAGGCGTGGATTTATAAAATAATATTTTGCCGCATAAAGGTGTGGATTTTTTACAGAACATTTTTAAAGGCCAAAATGAGGCGTCGAATTTTTAAGAAATATTTTTGACGGCCTAAAAAAAGGATGGAGTTTAAAATAACTTTCATGGAAGGAATATAAAAAATAACTTCTTTAAAAAAACATGTTTAAGCCTTTTACATGCACACAAATATTATTTTAACTATACATAATTATGTACACAAATTATATTGTAATGGCAGCAAATACCATCCAGAATCACATTCTCATCCAGAGCCACATTCTCTTGTTAAGTACTGTTTGATTTATTACATAAACATTTAACAACAAAAATGTTTTATGTCCGGCATGTTCTCGAATTCCCTTCATAGCTTTCAAGCGTGTGTCCTGTACTTCTTCTTCTGTGGTGTCATACTGGTCCACTACTTGCACTACTCAGACATGCAGAGTTATCTGGAAGCCTACAAAAATGAAAATTTATTATTTCAAAGAATTTTACATTTGAATGTAAAAACTATGTAGTGTGTATGTAATATGTTGAAAAAAATATATGCAAACAACAAATTGAGGTCAATGTGTGAACAAGCAAAAAAGAGGAAAACGGAAGAAAATCCTTTCAAATAGAAAATCGAGTTTTTTTATTAATATTCAATCCACGCCACTACTAGACTCTGAAAAAATATTCCAAAAAAAATCCACGCCTGTAAAAAATCTTCTCATCTATTAGAATTTAGCAAAATGTTTTTAAAAACATCCACGCCTCTATTGGACCTTGGAAAATATACTTTAAAAATCCACACCATGTTTTAGTTGTTGCTGTCCCACTTTTGTCTATCATTGACCCAATATTCAATACTCATGTATCTGTGTCTTCAGTGGGTATTTCTGATTGTTTGTTGACCATGACACACACACACCATCAACAAAAATTGTTCCTTAATACCGTAAACTTTGAAAAATTTTGAAAATGCAAGGACTCCGGCTTTACACCATAATTTTCCGTACTACCGAACGCTTGAATCAACAATGACAAACGGATATTCCCAAAACAAGCCACCAGGACACAGACCAACCTTCAACTATCACCGTAAATCGCATGGGGCACATCCACAGTCATGCACTGATATACCACTACTACGACCAGATATAAGACCAACATTTAACATTTAGCAAAAATAAAAAAAATCAAACACGAACAAATGAACAACGAAAGGATAAACAATGGTGCCTTTTGTTCTTTCCTCTGGTGGAAAATTAATAACAATAAATGCAAACAAAAATATGGGAAGGAAAAAGACCAAGGGACCAGGAGAAACTCCTTCTAACATTATGCATTTAGAAACCAGTGAGCGGAGCAGTATAGTCGGACGGTGCCGACCATACGATACCCTACACAACTACCACGTATCTGAATACGTAAGCACCCGTAAATATTTAAGTGTAACTCCCACATCCGAGCACATACAACAATATAATTGGTATTAATTTAAAGGTCAACCACTCCTCTTGGATATAAAATCAACTTCTCGGGTCTATGTCCATCAGGGACAAATATATACGCTATAGAATACAAATTTTGTCATGTTTCACACAAAAGTCAGGGTCCATTTGTCCCGCTAAATATTGACCGATCTTTATCAAAACATGCATGCTTATTCTTTGGCCTGATCCCCTTCTCCATGCAAAATTTCAAGATGTTCGAGCCATTATTGCGGCCTCTGGAGCGACCAGAAAAACCGACAAAAATTTAGTATTTGGTCCATTTCATCCCTTAAATATTAACCGATCTTTCCCAAAAACAATAGGGGTCTTCATTGGCCAGAACCCATCCTACATGCAAAATTTCGTGAAGATTGGTCCATAACTGTGGCCTGTATCGTGTTTACAAATTATAATGGACAGACGGACGGACAAACATGTCTAGATCGACTCAGCTAGTCGAGATATGACGATCGGTATACTTAAAGGTGGGTCTAGGACCAATATTTCGCGGCGTTACAAACTTTTGGGGCTGCACAAATACCCTGACAACATAGTTGTGTAGGGTATAAAAATATGAAAAAAAAGTTATCATCATTAAAAAATATATTTTATAAACATTCGCATTGTTGCTTATTTTTTTTAATTCATGTATTGATCCCTAAAAATATTTTATTTTAAATAATCTAAGCATTATTTCGATCCCTTAAAAATATTTTTTTAAACCCAAGGTTTGTATTGGTCTTTTAAAGAATCCACCTCCTGTAGTGACCCATTTTACGTTATACAATATTTTGTTTGTTTCTTTTTTTTAACTTTTAGCTGACATAAACGCATTTCTTCAACAACCAAAAGTTTCAAGAACAGCAGGATTTCCCTTCTTGACTTGTGGAAAACAAGGAGGAAATCAACCAAAAAATGCAGTAAGCAACTCCAAGCTCCCTACAAGTTATTGTTGTTATATTTAAAACAAAACAAAAACAATACAAACTTTAAATCCACAGAATCCTTGTCCACCATACATACCCATTTTACTCCACATCGGAATGACCACTTGGTATACTTGCAAATGAATGTCATTGAGAGGGAGCTCTCTCTCTCTAGCCTTCCACAACACCCCCAAAATGGGGTCGGTAATTTATATTTTATGGTTATTTGGCCATCCTTCGAGAACAATTGTTAATGATAAACATAAATAAAACAATAACAGCAGCATGATATATACACAAGGACGTCTAAAGCCAAACCAAAAACAACAACATGAACAAAAAAATAAATTGTGAAATGTCACTACAAATCCCCCATAAGAACTTTTTCTTCCTTTTTTAGTAAAAGCCACAACAAGAACGTTAAGCTAAATTTTTAAGACCTTGAAAAAACTTAAATTATACAACATAATCACATGATTTGTTCAATTGTCAACTAGAGACTTGAACAGCGATAAGCTAATATTCATGTTAGGGATAAGAAAAAAATATTGTATAGATCCATGAAAATATATTCTTTAAAAAATCCACGCCTTTTATAGACCCCAAAAAATCTCTAAAAATGCCCCTCCTATTATAGACCCATGAAAAAAAAAACATCCTTCAACAAATCCACGCCATGTATAGACCCATGAACAAATTTTCTTTAAAAAATCCACGCCGTTTATAGATGCCTGAAATAATACTTTTTAAAAAATCCATGCCCTTAACTAACTATGGATAATAATATTTTCGCTATAAACTAATTATTTTACTAATAATATGTAAACATTATTAAATCCCAATTTTTAGGAAATTTTCTACTCAGTAGTTAATTTATTCAAAAAAATGACACTTCAGTTGTTGTTGTTGAATGTTTGAATGTTTCACAGTCTATTTCCTGTCACAGAATATTTTTCATATTCCCACATGTCCATAATGTTTTACATTTGATTTCACGCTGGGAAATTTGTTTTTTACAACAGCAATAACAACAACAAAAGTAACAAAGCGGAAATCAATTTTTCTCTTCAACAGTCACACTAAATAAATTAATAATATTTATTTAAAATGAACATAGGTGGATGGCAGACGAACTACAACAATATAACAAATGTACAACAAAGGTACACACACACCCACCAACAGATGCATGTGTATATGTGAATGTGCTATCACATACATCATGAATATATTCATGTTGTCATTCATTCCATTTCTAGAAAATAAATATACAGTGAGTGTTATAAGTATCAACACAAATTTGACAAATTTCTAATATATACGCCTAAAGCCATCATACTAAAGATGTAAAATGAATTATGTATGATAGGATATGTTTGTAGACATATTTAGATCCAATAAACCACTGCATTTTTTCGCGAATATTTTCTCACATTTACGTTCAATACATTCTCCAGCAATTTTTCATTTAATATATGGTAATTTCTCGTCCTAATCTCAAAATGAGAGTATTAGATATGGTCGTCGCGGCTTCAAAACATCCCAAATAACTTTAGAATAATAAAAAGGAGGTTTTGCAAAATATATCGCGAGGACAGGGCCCTAAAAACTATTAAAACCAAAATCCGACAAACAAATTATTAAAAAAAAATATCGCGAAATCCCATTTTTCAGACTTTGAAAACTTTATGGTCCATTAATATTGATCTAGGAACCAATATATGCGATGAAAATAGCAATAAGAAGGTCAGATTCTAAGATATGAACGGTTTTGTGGCAATAGAAATACAGCAAATTTCGAAAATAAATAGATCGACCAGTTTATTCACTGATGCATTTTATTCGCAACTGATGGTGTTAAACGGATGTAAAATATTGACTGCGTATTCGTCACCAGCTACCACAGTTTTTTAAAACGCAATACTATTTGACGAAGAATGATGTTTTCTCCCAACTTCATGTAATGCTTGTAGTTTCTGTTGTTTTAGAACTGTTCATTTCTTTGAATCTGACCACCTTATTGCTATTTTCATCGCATATATTGGTTCCTAGATCAATATTAATGAACCATAAAGTTTACATAGTCAGAAAAATGGGGTTTCGCGGTACGACGACCATATCTAATACTCTCATTTTGAGATTAGGACGAGAAATTACCATATATTAAATGAAAAATTTGCTGGAGAGTGTATTGAACGTACATGTGAGAAAATATTCGCGAAAAAATGCAGTGGTTTATTGGAATCGTCGCCTAATTGCTTTTAGTATGTGGTTACCCGCAATGGTAACTATAAAAAGACAAAGCGTGTATTATACAATGATTTTTTCAAAAATGATAATAAAAAGCAAAATACTTTTTTGTGATAATCATTTTTGGGTTGGTATAGATTTTTGCCGATATCTTCGAGACCAATAGGTCTTTCGCAGTGATTCTTGCAGAAATAAGACCTAATTATGTCCACAAACATATCCCATCATACATAATTCATTTTACATCTTTAGTATGCTGGCTTTAAGCGTATATATTAGAATTTTGTAAAATTTTTTTTTATACTTATTACACTCACTGTATATAGATGCTCTATCCAAATATTGAGCGATTTCAAATAAACTTGTCACAGGTTAGGTTATACTAATTTCAGAACGTTCTGTTCCTATTGGTTCCTTAGTACGTCAATTACTTTAAGCTATATCTAAATCTGGACCGACTTTCACGAAACTTGGCAGACATCATTCTAAGCTCAATTAAGTACGTTATGCCAAAATTCGTGCAAATCGAAAGATATTTAGGGACTTTGGTGGACCATTTACATCAAATCGGACGAAACTATATATGGGAGCTATATCTAAATCTAGACCGATTTTCTCCTAACTTGGCAGACATCACTCTAGGCTTAATTCAGTACGTTATGCCAAATTTCGTGCAAATCAAAAGATATATAGGGACTTTGGGCACCATTTACATGAAATCGGACGAAACTATATATGGGAGCTATATCTAAATCTGGACCGATTTTCACGTAACTTGGCAGACATCACCCTAGACCTAAATGATTAGGCTGTACCAAATTTCGTGCAAATCGAAAGATATTTAGGGACTTTGGTGGACCATTTACATCAAATCGGACGAAACTATATATGGGAGCTATATCTAAATATGGACCGATTTTCTCCAAACTTGTCATACATCACTCTAGGCTTAATTCAGCACGTTATTCCAAATTTCGTGCCAATCAAAAGATATATAGGGACTTTGGGGCACCATTTACATGAAATCGGACGAAACTATATATGGGAGCTATATCTAAATCTGGACCGATTTTTCCCAATTTCAATAGGGTTCGTCCTTGGGCCGAATAAGTGACCTATGCCAAATTTCATCCAATTCGGATCATAAATGCGACATGTACTTTGTTTACAATTTAACATGGACAGACAGACGGACGGACGGACGGACATGCATAAATCGACTTAGAAAGTGATTCTATGCATATTCTCAAAAGGAACCATGTGTCTATCTCGTTTCCTTTTGCCTGTTACAAACATATGCACAAAACATAATACCCTGTACCACAGTGTGGTGAAGGGTATAAAAACACAGCTAATTTAACTAACTCATCGCAAATCACAGATTTTTTTTTATCAAAATGCTTGCCCTATTGAGAAAGCAAATCAAGCGCTTATTGTGTTCAGACACGAAGTTAATTTTGTACTCAATGGGTACAAAAATAAATAGAATTATCGATTCTGGAGTGAAGATCAGCCAGAAGTATTCCAGAAAAAGTCACAGTTTGGTGACATTTTTAAAGATGTTGTGAATGGTAACTGTGAATGATAGGTACCACCTGGATATGATATCCAACGTTTTTTACACAAACTGCAAGAGCTTGACTTGTATGACCGAAATATTTACCAGAGACTCAATTAGGTAATTTAAGGGAACCCGATTTTAATTTTTCAAGATTTTCTATGTGCTGGTAAATCAATACAAAAGTTTGTTAAGGTTTGTAACTTTGCACATATATAATTGAAGATTTAAAAGAGAAGAAAAATTATTTGCAAAATTTGTTTTTAGTTGTTTTTGGTGATAAAAGAAAAGTCCTTATTTTTGATGGCGAGCATGATAACTCCTCACTGGGACATCGGAATCCGGAAATTCCAAGGGTGTTACCAAGAGTAACTGTCTGGCTCCCGTGCGAACGAGGATTATTGACTTCGCTCATAAATTAACAAAATTGCGGACCTTTGAAAAAATATTTTTGAAAAATCGCCGAGTTAAAAGTTAAAAAATAAGGAAGATCTTCACCGATTGGCCTTATCCTAGTTCATACGAGAGCTATACACTCACAGAGAAACTTGTAAAAATTTGGAATCGATTGGGTTATTAGTTTTTGAGTTATCGTGCCTGCCATTCGCAAAAGAGAAACGTCCCTTTAGCCGCCACTTGATGCTGTCACAATAAATCGGCTATACCTTCAAGAGTTCTTGAGATTTTCACTTGAAATTTTGTAGGGACATTCTTGAATTAGAGCAGATTCGAATTAAATCAAGAACCCGAGAATGAGGGGGGGGCCCTTAAGCAATTTTTAAGATAGGACGTTGAAATTTTACATACACCCAAAACCCGGAATTGGCTAGCCTCCATAAAACGCTACATTCCAAATTCAGAGATATTTTGGGGAGTGTGGGTACGTATTTCAACCAAAATAAGCTATAATTTTATTTTTCGGATTCTCATTGAGTAAAAATTTCCCTATCGATCTATTTTGGCCCAAGTTTCCGGGTAGGCCCCATATAATGCAACCCCCTATTATTTAGCTACTTTGATTTTTCGTGTTCTCATGGGGTTCTCGATTTGCACGAAATTTGGCACAGCGTAATGAATTATGTCTAGAATGATGTGAGTTAAGTTTCGTGAAAATCGGTTCAGATTTAGATATAGCTCCCATATACATTTTCGTTCGATTTAAGGTAAATGGTGCACCAAAGTCCCTACATATATGCTTCGATTTGGACGAAATTTGCAACAGCGTAATGAATTATGTCTAGAATGATGTGTGTTAAGTTTCGTGAAAATCGGTTCAGGTTTAGATATAGCTCCCATATACATTTTCGTCCGATTTAAGGTAAATTGTGCGGCAAAGTCTTTATATATATTTCGATTTGCACGAAATTCGGCATAGGGTACTGAGTTAGGTCTAGAATGATGTGTTAGGTTTAGTGAAATCGGTTCAGATTTAGATATAGCTTATATATCTGACCAAATGAAACATTTAGTATCGGTTGCAGAATGACATGTTTATGGATCCAATTTCTTTTTACGGGTCCTTTAAGAATGCGACGTCTGTTGGGATTCATCTGTTGAATATACCCAAAGTGGTGAAGGGTATCATATAGTCAGCCCCGTCCGACTTTACGACTTTCCTTACTGGTTATTTTTAGAAATTCTTTCATTTTCCCATTTACTCATATACCCTCCAAAGATGTGTAGGGTTATAATGTACTCGACACCGTCCTAATGTTGTCCTGTTTGTTTATTTTCCACTCTGGATTTTATGGCTGAAAGACGGAAATTATCGGTTGGTTTTTTTCTCGCGTTTAAATTTGTTTATTATGTCATCCTTCAATTTAATAGCCCTTACATTTTGGTGCTTTAATTTAATTTACAGTATTTTCATTTTTTTACTCGAATCACAAAAAATAGTTTCCCAATGTTTCGAAATCTTTCTAAACAACAATTGTACCAAAGTCATGCCTTCCAATATTCAAATCTACGACCTGCAGTGTAATTGTAGGGACCATCTAACATGAGCATATTACAGAGCTGTCACAAAGGTTGCGGTTGCTTTGCACCGAAGAGGCATTTGATTATTCAAACGGACTAAAACATTGCCTGTGTCCGAAATGTGGGTCAAAGTAAAGAGAACTGAAAAATGCATGGGATTATAGTGGAAACAACGGACGTTTGTATAATATTTAATAATAGAGAGTTTTTTGAAAAAAGAACGAGATTTAAATTTCAAAGGTGTTTTAATGAAAATGTTCATTATCCAGAATTCTTCAGAATTTGATCTATATAGTTTCTATTCAAAAGATCTTCATTCCCACTTATCGAAATATAAAATTTAAAATCTTTTTTTTTCAGAAAACACATTTTCTGCTTACATATCTGACAGTGCTTTATAATGTCATACAATTTTATAATCCCGATTTTTACATTCCTCAGCCTTAAATCATAACATACTTCAGCGTCAGCGATGACAAAGTTTATTTACAATTCGACAATGCCAACAACCATAATGCCAATTGTATTTGTTTATTCAGTTGACAATACACGAAATATCGGAAATAACCGCTATGCGGTATTTTGTACCAAAAATATTTTCCGCTGAAATAAAATTGACAATGCTGAGGCTGAGGTTCTCTTGAGCCTCATGGCCGTGGTGTTGGTGATGGCGTTCGTGTTGCTGTTGATGGTAATACCTTTTGGCTATTTGGTTTACATGCAAATTAAATGTAGTTGCTGTAGGTTTATCGAGGTTTTTACAGAATTTGGTTTACCTTTTTTGTTGATGTTTCGTATTTCTGCGGATCACCATATTTTGATGGGGAGGGTGGGAAAAACGTTGTATGTGATATGTTATTTAGTTTAACTACAAAAAAGTTGAATAAACATCTTTCAGTCTGTATTAAAATCAGCAAATAGTTTATTGATATTTTATATTCCATATCAGAATGGGATTCCAGTTGTTATTGATATTTAAAACTTATTTCCAACAATTGATTGATTTCTAATGGAATTCATTTCTTCAATTACATATATATTTTTGTGACAAATGTTATTGTTGTTCTCTTATGAAATTGCTTCCTTCATTATGGTCATTTAATAAATTGCCATACTGCAACATTCATTACTTCCAGATGGACTTACTGATTTATCGACTTATTTAAATCACGGCCACTTGTCAGGTTAGTTATTTCGTTTACCAATTTTTTTTTCAAATGTGGCAAGTTGTAATATTTTCGTTCTACAAATTTGTTCTTCTTCTTCTGGTCTCATTATATGTTCACTTCTAATGTATAAGTTGGATTTCTGTTTTCTCTCTCTCTATTTTTCTCTACCTTTTCATAATCACTTTAAATGTTTCATATTAATTCATTTGCATGTTTTCAAGTGTATATATTGCATGTTTTATTTGTATATAT
>NW_026889080.1:0-12202 GCF_032173495.1 Musca vetustissima
TAATTTGGATTCTATAGTTTATATATTTACCCCTGAAGGACATAGACCCTAGAAGTTGATATTATATCCAAGACGAGAGGTTGACCTTTAACTAAATACCAAGTATATTGTTGTATGTGGTCGGATGTGGGAGTTACTCTTAAATATTTACAGGTGCTTACGTATTCAGATATTATTTAGAAACCCATTAACATACTAGAGGGCAGAAATATAGCACTGATCGCTTTGAAATTTTCCATAAGGATCAAGGTATGGTCAAAGACAACGCCTATAATTTTTGATGATGATCTGATTAAAATTTTTGGGATGAAGTGGACCGAAAACTTAATTTTTTGTCGAATATAGGCGACCATCACAATAGAACCTACCGTGAAGGGAATCGGAATAAACATCCGTTCCGTGGTAGTTGTGTAGGGTATCGTATGGTCGGCCCCGTCCGACTATATTGCTCCGCTCACTGGTTTTAATATATTATTTCAGGGACCAATTCAAGCCTTGGATAACAAAAAAAAAAAAAAAAAACGTGGACTATCCATAGCGTGGATGCTTCAAAAAAAAAAAATATATATATATATATTGTAACGTTTCTATTTCTTAGTTAAATATGTATGTCGAAGGAACCAAAAGTAACATACGGCAAAAAACATAAATTCGATATAAAACCAGTAAGGAATGTAGTAAAGTCGAACGGGGCCGACTATATGATACCCTTCACCACTTTGGGTATATTAAATAGATGGGATCCTAACAGACGTCGCATTTTTGAAGGACCATTAACATGAAATTAAACATGTCATTCTGCAACCTATACTAAATGTTGGTCAGATATAGAGTTGCTTCTTATAATGGGGCAAAATTATGTAAATAAATTAAAAGCAAAATATCGAAATCTAAACCGATTTCATCGAAACTTGTCACATGTTCGGCCACATTTTGAGTTCTTCGTTTACTTATAAATCTAAATTTCTTGCAAATGTAGGGACTTTGGTGCACCATATACATAAAATGGGACGAAAATATATATGGGAGCGCTATCTAAATCTTAACCGATTTTCCCAATTTCAATAGGGTTCGTCCTTGGGCCAAGTAAGTGAACTGAGCCAAATTTTATCCAAATCGGATCACAAATGCGACCTGTATTTTGTTAACAAAAATACATGGACGGAACCATATGCCTATCTCGTTTCCTTTTCCTGTTACAAACATATGCACAAAGACATAATACCCTGTACCACGGCCGTACACAACATTTTGCAAAAGTGGGGAAGTTGATTTTTTTGTACGCCCCGTCGGATTATAGGTAACGTTGTAATAAGAACTCGATGTACTAAACTACAGTCAATTCGGTCGAAAAATACGATCAGAACCCCAAAAATACGAAAAAAATTTGGGGGTACCGTTATATGGGGACTACCAGAAAAACTGGACCTATATTTATAATTTTTAGTGGAGTAATTTGGTACCCAATAAGAACTTAATGTACAACATTTCAAAGAATTCAGTTATAAAACGAGCCTAAGAAACCAAAAATACCGAAAATTGGGAGTACCCTTTTATGGGGGCTATCCGAAAAAAAATACCTGTATAATTTTTGGTAGGGAGATTTGCTTCCCAATAAGAACTCAAAGTACCAAATTTCAGCGAATTCAGTTAAAAAACGCGCTCAAGAACCTCAAAATACCGAAAAAAAGGGGTTGCTTATATGGGAGCTATGCCTAAACGTGGAAAATTTCTCCAATTTCAATAGGGTTCGTCCTTGGGCCAATTTGACCTGTGCCAAATTTCATTCAAATATCATAAATGCGACCTGTGCTTTGTTAACAAAAATAGATGGACGGACAGACGGACGGACATGCATAAATCGACTCAGAAAGTGATTCTGTGCATATTCTCAAAAGTAACCATGGGTCTATCTCGATTAGTTTTGCCTGTTACAAACATATGCACAAAGACATAATACCCTGTACCACAGTGTGGTGAAGGGTATAAAAATTCTTGTCATAACCATTGATAAAGCGTTCTTGACCTTAAAAAAAATATATAAATAAATTATAGAATCGTATTTTATAAAACACCTTAAATGTTTCCTTGTGGACATGTCAAAACTAAATAAAGCCATAAATTATATTGAATTTATTTATGTATGAGCGTATACTTATGTTCAAGGATATAAATATCCTTTAGGTTCTTAGAGGGATTAGGTAATGACAAATTGAAATGGTTTTTTATACTAACAAGAATCGTGACCACATATGGTCAATAAAATCACACAGATAATTAAATAAAAAGAATTGAAAATACGTGTAGTTAAATATATAATAAACGATAACGATATGAAGGGGCAATTTATAATTTTTTTTCTGTAAACGATTTAACATCACCTAACAATTTTCATTTATTTGCCCATTTTCTACCTTTTGACTTGCTGTTTATTAGTCCATAATATATTTTCTTTGTAGCCACTTCAGTATATCCTAAATTTACTTTACATCTCACTACGTATTACAATAATCAATAATTTCTCATTTGCTGTTACAACAATTTTTGTTGTTATCCTCGCACACATATAAGTAAGAATAATCATAAATGCCCACCTTTGTGTTGCAACGTAACAGAAATTGCTGACAATTATTATTTTCATAAGAAATCTATCATAAAAATGATAATAACATTAAATCTGGAATAGGCAATTAGTAGTAATGATCACATTTTATTATGAACACGACTATGACGTGATTTTTATATAAATATATACATACATACACATATACTTACTTCTTAAATTTTAGAAAATATAGCAATTTTTACGGCACCAATAATACTAGGTTGGGGAAAAATAAGTCCAGTCGATAAAAACGGAGAAATTATAGATGTTGACCGGCATGTTAGCAGCCGTAAATCGTCCAGGAGCTATAAAACGACCATAAGACTGTTTTAAACCATTTACACAAAGCTGGATTCAAAAAGATGCTCGATATTTGGCTGCCACACCAAAATAAGAATAGATTTAGATGGACAATTTTAATTATTTTATGAAAAAATTTTATTTTTTTGAGGTTAGGATTTTCATGCATTAGTATTTGACAGATCACGTGGGATTTCAGACATGGTGTCAAAGAGAAAGATGCTCAGTATGCTTTGACATTTCATCATGAATAGACTTACTAACGAGCAACGCTTGCAAATCATTGAATTTTATTACCAAAATCAGTGTTCGGTTCGAAATGTGTTTCGCGCTTTACGTCCGATTTATGGTCTACATAATCGACCAAGTGAGCAAACAATTAATGCGATTGTGACCAAGTTTCGCACTCAGTTTACTTTATTGGACATTAAACCAACCACACGAATGCGTACAGTGCGTACAGAAGAGAATATTGCGTCTGTTTCTGAGAGTGTTGCTGAAGACCGTGAAATGTCGATTCGTCGCCGTTCGCAGCAATTGGGTTTGTGTTATTCGACCACATGGAAGATTTTACGCAAAGATCTTGGTGTAAAACCGTATAAAATACAGCTCGTGCAAGAACTGAAGCCGAACGATCTGCCACAACGTCGAATTTTCAGTGAATGGGCCCTAGAAAAGTTGGCAGAAAATCCGCTTTTTTATCGACAAATTTTGTTCAGCGATGAGGCTCATTTCTGGTTGAATGGCCACGTAAATAAGCAAAATTGCCGCATTTGGAGTGAAGAGCAACCAGAAGCCGTTCAAGAACTGCCCACGCATCCCGAAAAATGCACTGTTTGGTGTGGTTTGTACGCTGGTGGAATCATTGGACCGTATTTTTTCAAAGATGCTGTTGGACGCAACGTTACGGTGAATGACGATCGCTATCGTTCGATGCTAACAAACTTTTTGTTGCCAAAAATGGAAGAACTGAACTTGGTTGACATGTGGTTTCAACAAGATGGCGCTACATGCCACACAGCTCGCGATTCTATGGCCATTTTGAGGGAAATCTTCGGAGAACAATTCATCTCAAGAAATGGACCGGTAAGTTGGCCACCAAGATCATGCGATTTGACGCCTTTAGACTATTTTTTGTGGGGCTACGTCAAGTCTAAAGTCTTCAGAAATAAGCCAGCAACTATTCCAGCTTTGGAAGACAACATTTCCGAAGAAATTCGGGCTATTCCGGCCGAAATGATCGAAAAAGTTGCCCAAAATTGGACTTTCCGAATGGACCACCTAAGACGCAGCCGCGGTCAACATTTAAATGAAATTATCTTCAAAAAGTAAATGTCATGGACCAATCTAACGTTTCAAATAAAGAACAGATGAGATTTTGCAAATTTTATGCGTTTTTTTAAAAAAAAAAGTTATCAAGCTCTTAACAAATCACTCTATAGAACTAAGGATATAATTCCACGAAAAGAATAAATGTTTCCTCAGTAAGTTTTTTAAAAGACTCTACGTTAATAGCATATCCACAGGCCATGGTTGAAAGGATAATACTAAAATTTTAAATTAATTTTTCATCAGCACCAGTTATCGATGATGCCAAGCCAGGTTGGCTAAAAAAACGCCTAGCAGTATTGCCATCGTTTGTTGTTCCGGATACTGACTTAGGTGTGTCAACAATAATGTGCATTTCTTCCTTCAAATCATTAATTATACGTGCCTTCCTTTCTTCAAAAAGTGGCCGATCGGAGCTATTAATTTTCCACTTTTTCAAAACCAGTCGGTATGAAATGTGCAATATACATTCTAAACATCGAATCCTTGCATGTAAGGTAGACAGGCCGTATTCGTATAAGTTGATGTTTGGGGTTAGTGACCAAATTTTGTTGTAATCATTCCTTACTTTTGGTGTTATGTGCTTATAGCGAAAACCAAAAATGTAGGTAAAACCGTGTATATATGAATGTTACACCTATGATATTTTTAACGGTTCATAAAGTGGACCCTTTACCTGCGGTATTTTAGAAGACTCTTACAACCGATTTCGTTGTAATTTCAATTTTCATTTAGAAAGACATTTGGAATAAATGTATATTCAGTGCATGAGTTTAATATCAACGTTTGGAGCAGCTTACTTAAATCCCTCATTTTAATACTCACACCCAGTACTCTTGAACCTTAGGATGGACATTTTGAACTTGTTTTTGTTCTTATCTGCTATGCTGTGATCTATTCCAAGGCATATTTGATGAATTATATAAAAAAATCACAATTTTTTAATTTTATTTGAACAAAACCTTAAAAAAGCTTCCTACACAAAATTGGCATTTTTTCAAAAAATTGCCATAAATCCGAGACTCGCAGGAAGTCCCAGGAAAAAATTTAGTATGATGTTCTAGACAGACACACAAGAAAAATAAAACAAAAATCAAAGCTGAACTCGACTGCACTCCATACTAAACCCCTATTTTAATTGAAGGATTTTAAAAAACCGAACCTTACATATATTTAGCCCGAAACACCTAAATTAAAATAACTTATGGGTTATATAACTATACCATTTAAGTAAATACCAATACTATATATCAAAAATGGACAAAATTTTATAATAATATATTCACAGAATGAACACGACCATCGCAATTTTATAGCTAAAAAATGCCATTTTTAACATTGGAAAAATTTTCTATTTTAAATGTACCGTTATTCCGTTCTAGCTTATTAATTCGTATTATTTTATACGGACTTAAGTACTCTCAACACTCTACTTTAAAACTGCATTAATGTTATAAAGTTTCCTTCAACTTCATTTTTTGATTTTCTGCGCGCTAGATCGGTATTTTTCCCACTGTGCGCGTGAAGCACCTCAAACGGTGTCCAAAATTAAATTTGGTGGGACAAGAGGGTATTATTTAATATGAGTTGCTTCCTTAAGGCCAAACGCTAAATTCTGTTCTCTACTGTCAACAACTGGACCGTTTGAAGATAGCAATTGACCAACCGGGGAGGTGTCGTGTTTCACCAGGACAACGCTAGGCCACACACATCTACATCTACACCTCGCCAGAAACTTCTGGATCTTGGTTGGGAAGTTTTAATGCATCCGCCATATAGTCCGGACTTGGCACCAAACGATTATCATATTTTTCTTGCATTGCAAAATTTCTTAAATGATCTGAGGAGGATTGTGAAAATCGACTACTAGATTTTTTTTTTTGTAAATAGAAAGCAGATATTCTATGAGAGAGGCATTTTGAAGTTATCTGCATCGGTGCATCGGACATTTCGAAGCATGTTAAATAAAGTCCTATAGTTCATATAACAAAAAGGATTTCTGGCAGTTACAATAGATGGATCTTAGAAAAGTAGCACATATATTACTACAATACTAAAGCGTTTTCAGTTTAAAACCAGTAAGGAATGTAGAAAAGTCGGACTGGGCCGACTATATGATACCCTTCACCACTTTGGTATATTCTACATATACAGGGTTTCCCATATTCGACGGACCCATCTGGCAACGCCATAACTTTTGACAGAGATGTCACATCGCTTAATGACATACCGCGTTTGAAGCGTCAGTTCAAGCAGATTTTTACCATGAACCAATACACGCCACGCGAGCGCTCTGAAATAGTTGAAATTTACATTCAACAGAAGAAGTCAATTGTGAAAATTCAACGTGCTTTTAAAACATTAAAAAATGTGAGAAGTGCGCCTTCTAAGAACACCATTAAGCATTTATACGAAAAATTTTCGACTGCTAAGGCTCTTTCTAATCCGAAGAGGCCATATAAAAGTCGACCAAGGCGATCGGCCGAGAATATTGCTGCCGTACGAGCCAGTGTTGAGAGGTCCCTAAGAACATCCCAAAAACGCCGTTCTCAGCAGTTGGGTATTGCTCGGTCCATTTTACAACGGATTATTCGCATTGATTTGCATTTGTTCTCGTACAAAATTCAATTGACGCAAAGAATGTTGCCTACGGACAAGCCTCGTCGATTGGAATGGGCCCAAAGAGTCATCGAAATGGCCGAAGATGACGAGCAATTTTGGAACAAAATTATCATGTCCGATGAAGCCCATTTTACATTGAATGGGACCGTAAATAAGCAAAATTGCCGGTTTTATGCCACTGAAAATCCTCAGGAGATTCAAGAAGTGCCTCTGCATGACGAAAAAGTCACAGTTTGGTGCGGCGTTATTGCGAAAACGGTCATTGGGCCGTTTTTCTTCCAAAATGAAAATGGCCATGCTGTTACCATCAATCGGGAGCGTTATCGCGACATGATGACCAATTTTGTGATGCCAATTATTCGTCGAATGCGTATGAGGCAGTTCTGGTTTCAACAAGACGGCGCTCCACCGCACACAAGTCGCATAACAATCGATTTTCTGAAGAATTTTTTTCTGGGCCGTTTGATGTCGAAAAGTGGTGATTTGGACTGGCCACCGCGTTCGCCCGATTTGACGCCTACTGACTTCTTCTTGTGGGGATATTTGAAGTCAAAGGTTTACGTTAACAAGCCAAGGACCGTAGAAGAGCTCAAGGACAACATTCGTGAAGAAATAGCCGCTATTCCGGCCGAAATGTTGGCAAATACGATGGAAAATGCAGCTAAAAGGGCACAATACGTCATCAACGCCAGAGGCGGCCATTTGAGAGATATCATATTCAAAAATTGATGTAAAAAAATCTACTTGGAACAAATTAAACGATTAACATTGCCAACCGCCAACTTTTTCTTTTTTTCTTTGATTTAAAAAAAAAAACATGGGTTCGTCGAATATGGGCAACCCTGTATATCCTAATATACATTGACATGAAATTGAATAAACTTATATATGTGATCTTCATCTGTATGTGAAACGACTAACATCAATCCGTACATATATTCTGAAATCTATTCTAAGTTGATTTTCAGTCGGGCTGATTTGGAATCGTTTGCGTACAATGGGACAAACTTATTTAAATCCATTTATAGCAAACTTAATACACGCTATTCGGTATGTCGCAATGTTCTAAATTTAATCTCAATCAGAAACCCGTACGAAATATATTTGGAAGCTATGTATGCATCTGCACAAATTTTAACAGAACGCAATAATGTCATTCTAGTCACAATTTGATACGTTTTGCGAACTTTTGTGTCAATAGGACAAACATTAGGAGTTTGGTGCACCATTTACCTAAAGTCGGACGAAAATATATATGGGAGCTATATCTATTTCTGAACTGATCTTCACGAAACTTACCAAACATTATTCTAGACTCAATTCAGTACGCTATACACATTACGTGCAAATCTAAAGATATATAGGGACTTTGGTGCACCATTTACCTTAAATCGAACGAAAATATATATGGGAGCTATATATTTATATTTGAACCGATTTTCACGAAACTTAGCACACATCATTCTGGACCTAATTCTGTCCCCTTTTTCTTGCAAATCGAGAGATATATACGGATTTTGGTGCACCATTTACATAAAATCGGACGAAAATATATGGGAGGGATATATCTGTATTTGAACCGATTTTCAAATTTAACACACATCATTCTGGACCTTATTCCGTACTCTATGCCAAATTTCATGCAAATCGAAAGATATGTAGAGACTTTGGTGCCCCATTTGCCATAAATCGGACGAATCTATATACGGGAGCTATATCTGATCTAAAACTAATTTTCATAAATTTAAATAGGGTTCGTCCTTGGGCCAAATAAGTGACTTCTGCCAAATTCCACCCAAATCAGATCATAAATGCGACCTGTACTTTGTTTATAATTTAACATCTACAGACGGACAGAGGGACGGACGGACGGACATGCATAAATCGACTAAGAAAGTGGTTCTATGCATATTCTCAAAAGGAACCATGTGTCTATCTCGCTTCCTTTTGCCTGTTACAAACATATGCAGAAAGACATAATACCCTGTACCACAGGGTTGTGAAGGGTATAAAAATAAAATTGCTCCATATTTGGTATATCCCCAATATAATCCTTATTTTCTGTGAGTTTATATTACATTGCCCCAATTGATCAATTCATCCTACATTTAATCTGCTTCTGTATGGGCTCCTAGTTCGTTTGATTCCTTATGGTGTTCGGTCAGTTTTCTTTTCCTGGATATATGTGAGCTTCTTCATATATCGTGCAGTTGATCGAATACTGTTCTCGATTTGTATATCCTATTGATTACTTCCTACATAGCAGAATCTTTCGAAGTATTCAAATGTTTGGCCTTGTAGCATTATATACTTTATAACCTTAACCACACTGTGGTACAGGGTATCATATCTTCGTGCATAGATTGTAACATACAAAAGAAAAGGATATATGCCCACAGTTACCTTTGAGAATATAGAATCACTTTTTGAGTCGATTTATTCATGTCGGTCCGCCCATGCATTCAGGACATGGTGGCATTTATGATCCAAAGTAACTTCGACGGATTTCATGTTAGTGGCCCCGAAAAGATGTGACATTTTCCCTCAGGTTATTTCACATATACGACCAAAATTATTTGATTAATATCGGTATATATCTTAATGTACCTTACAATAAAAATCTTAGGAGCATCTCCTGTATAAAACCAATGTGGTGAATAGTATCATATGACTATATGATACCCCCATCAGACTGTTAAATTTTTCTTTATGAGTTATTTGTATACAATGAATATAAAATGTTTACAACGGAATTACTCGATTTGGGCGAACGTTATATATAATATAAAAATACTTCATAATGTTGTAAATGTCCCTGATATCTGTGGTTCCATTTACAAATACTCGTACAAGGAAACTCAGATGTGTAACTTTATATTTCCAATACGTTTCCTGTCACATTTTTTACTTCTTATCGATTTTTTCTTTCACTTTTTTCTTGATATCTGCAATTCTTAAATTCACCTTCCCATTTTCGCTCGATACCACCACAAACGAAAAATTACAATTTCCTTGCACGTGTGAACAAGAAAACATGTTTATTTGTACAAATGATGTTGTGGTTTTATATCTCAAATTACAAATTACTGATGGGTGGGATGTTGTGTTCGTTGTCGTGTGCAACAGGATTAAAAACTTTTACATTTTATTTCATGTTCCTACAAAATTTCAAGTAAAAATCTCAAGAACTCTTGAAGATATAGCCGATTTATTGTGTCAGCATCAAGCGACGGCTAAAGGGCTTCTCAAACTTTAAACGCGTTTTTCTCAAAACGAATGGCGGGCACGATAACTCAAAAACTAGTAATCCAATCGGTTTCAAATTTTGACACGTTTCTCTGGGAGTGTGTAGCTCTCGTATGAACTAGGATAAAGCCAATCGGTGAAGATCTTCCTTATTTTTTAACTTAGTTTGTGGTAAAAAATAGGCGATTTTCCATAAAAAAATTTTCAAAGTTCCGCCATTTTGTTAATTGTTGTGCGAAGTCAATAATCCTAGTTCATACGAGAGCCAGACATGTCCTCTTTCTAACACAGTTGGAATTTTCGGATTCCGATGTTCCAGTGAGGAGTTATCATGCCCGCCATCGAAAATAAGGACTTTTCTTTGAACCCAAAAAACAACAACAAAACAACAACAAAAAATTTTGGTAAATTATTTTTCTTCCTTTTTAAATCTTCAAATATATATGTGCCAAGTTACAAACCTTAACAAGCATTGGTATTTATTTACCAGCCCATTTAAAATCTTAAAAATAAAAAATCGAGAATGGGGGGGTTCCCTTAATTTAATATGTCGCTGACGCTGGTTGCGAATAAAGTTTTTCATTTTTGCTATGCCGATAAGAGAAGAAAACTTTTTTTGCAAAATATAAAAAAACATATCATGAGCCAAATAAGAATTCTGGAAGTAACACGTTATTGTTATGGAATTTAATATTAGGTTAACATTTTGTAAAACTACCTGTAATACCAAGAATATTTTTCTGAATATTTAAAAAAGGCGGTTATCACAGGCGTGGATTTTATAAAGAATATTTTTCCAAGGACGACTATCACAGGCGTGGATTTTATAAAGAATATTTTTCCAAGGACGACTATCACAGGCGTGGATTTTATAAAGAATATTTTTCCAAGGACGACTATCACAGGCGTGGATTTTATAAAGAATATTTTTCTGAAGGCCATCTCAGGCGTGGATTTTATAAAGGATATTGGTCTGAAGGCCATCTCAGGCGTGGATTTCTTAGAGAATCTTTTTCTGAAAGCTATCTCAGGCGTGGATTTTATAAAGAATATTTTTCTGAAGGCCATCTCAGGCGTGGATTTTATAAAGAATATTTTTCTGAAGGCCATCTCAGGCGTGGATTTTATAAAGAATATTTTTCTGAAGGCCATCTCAGGCGTGGATTTTATAAAGAATATTTTTCTGAAGGCCATCTCAAGCGTGGATTTTATAAAGAATATTTTTCTGAAGGCCATCTCAGGCGTGGATTTTATAAAGAATATTTTTCTGAAGGCCATCTCAGGCGTGGATTTTATAAAGAATATTTTTCTGAAGGCCATCTCAGGCGTGGATTTTATAAAGAATATTTTTCTGAAGGCCATCTCAGGCGTGGATTTTATAAAGAATATTTTTCTGAAGGCCATCTCAGGCGTGGATTTTATAAAGAATATTTTTCTGAATGCCATCTCAGGCGTGGATTTTATAAAGAATATTTTTCTGAAGGCCATCTCAGTCGTGGATTTCTTAAAGAATATTTTTCTGAAGGCCATCTCAGGCGTGGATTTTATAAAGAATATTTTTCTGAAGGCCATCTCAGGCGTGGATTTTATAAAAAATATTTTTCTGAAGGATTTTATAAAGAATATTTTTCTGAAGGCCATCTCAGGCGTGGATTTTATAAAGAATAGTTTTCAGGGTCCAACTCAGGCGTGGATTTTATAAAGAATAGTTTTCAGGGTCCAACTCAGGCGTGGATTTTATAAAGAATAGTTTTCAGGGTCCAACTCAGGCGTGGATTTTATAAATAATCTTTTCTCAAGGACTATTTCCGGCGTGGATTTTATAAATAACCTTTTTTCAAGGACTATTTCAGGCGTGGATTTTATAAAGAATACTTTTCTGAAGGCCAACTCAGGCGTGGATTTTATAAAGAATATTTTTCTGAAGGCCATCTCAGGCGTGGATTTTATAAAGAATATTTTTCTAAAGACCATCTCAGGCGTGGATTTTATAAAGAATATTTTTCTGAAGGCCGTCTCAGGCGTGGATTTTATAAAGAATATTTTTCTGAAGGCCATCTCAGGCGTGGATTTTATAAAGAATATTTTTCTGAAGGCCAT
>NW_026889081.1:0-12365 GCF_032173495.1 Musca vetustissima
AAAGGAAACTAGATAGACACATGGTTCCTTTTGAGAATATGCATAGAATCACTTTTTAAGTCGATTTATGCATGTCCGTCTGTCCATGTTAAATTGTAAACAAAGTAAACGACGAACCCTATTGAAATTGGGAAAAATCGGTTCAGATTTAGATATAGCTCCCATATATATTTTCTTCCGATTTTAGGTAAATAGTGCATCAAATTGCCAATATATGCTTCGATGTTCACTAACTTTTGCAAAACGTACTGAATTAATCCTAGAACGATGTGTGCCAAATTTTGTGAAAATCGGTTCAGACTTAGATATAGCTTCCATATATATTTTCTTCCAATTTTAGGTAAATGGTGCACTAAAGTACTTATATATCTTTAGATTTGCACGAAATTTGGCATAGCGTACAGAATTAAGTCTAGAGCGATGTGTGTTAAATTTTGGCATAGCTTACTGAATTATGTCTAGAATGATGTGTGCAAAGTTTCTTGAAGATCGGTTCAGATTTAGATATAGCTCCCACATATAGTTTCGACCGATTTTAGGTAAATAGTTTACTAAAGCCCCTGGAAATCTTTTGATTTGCACGAATTTTGACATAGTGTACTGAATTATGTCTAGAATGATGTGTGCAAAGTTTCTTGAAGATCGGTTCATATTTAGATGTAACTCCCATATATAGTTTCGCCCGATTTTAGGTAAATTGTCCACTAAAGTCCCTGGAAATCTTTTGATATGCACGAATTTTGGCATAGCGAACTGCATTAAGTCTAGAACGAAGAGTGTTAAGGTTCGTGAAAATCGGTTCAGATTTAGATTTAGCTTCCAACGACGTAGCCAGAGGGGGGCTCTTGAAGGACGTTATTGCGTTTGTTTGAAATTGGTGCAGATGTAGCAATAGCTTCCATATGTATTTTGAACGGGTGTCTGGTTGAAATTAAATGTTGAACAGTGCGACGTACCGAATATCGTGTATCAATTTTGCTATACATCGTTTTCGATAAATTTGTCCCATGGTACACAGACGACTCTAAATTTGTCCGAATGAAATTAAATTTAGCATAGGTTGCTCCTTCGAGGGAACAGTGACATGCAATTGTAAAGATACATATGTACAATATACAATGTGGTGAAGGGTATCATCCCAGTCCGACATTACTACTTTCCTTACAGGTTTTCCTCTGTAAAAATATATACTTTAAAAAATCCAAGCCTCTGTAAAATTTGTGTACCCTTCACCACACTGTAGTACAGGGTATTATGTCTTTGTGCATATGTTTGTAACAGGCAAAAGGAATCGAGATAGACTCGTGGTTCCTTTCGACAATATACATAGAATCACTTTCTAAATCGATTTACGCATGTCCGTCTGTACGTCCATTTATTTTTGTGAACAAAGTACAGGTCGCATTTATGATCCTATTTGAATGAAATTTGGTACAAAATATCTATTTGGCCCAAGGACGAACCCTATTGAAATTGTTTAAAATCGGTTCAGATTTAAATATAGCTCCCATATATATTTTCCACCGACTTAATGTAAATAGTGCACCAATGTCCCTATATATCTTTCGATTTGAACGAGATTTGGCATACCGTATTAAATTAGGTATAGAATGATGAGTGTTAAGTGTCGTAAACATCGGTTCAAATTTAGATATATATTTTCGTCTGATTTGAGGTTAAATATTGTACTAAACTTGTCCGATTGACACGAAATATTGCCCAACATATCAAATTAAACTAGAATTGCGTTACTTTGTTGAAATTGGTGCAGTGTATCGATTTTGAATTTAACATGGGTTGCAGAAAGGAATGTGTATGGTTTGATGTTAGTCGATTCATTTAAAGAAAATATCACCTATTTCGTTCAATTTCATATCAATGTTGCTTCGAATAGGCGACGTCCGTAAGGATACATATGGGTATCTTGTAGTCGTCCCAGTCCGACTACTTTCCTTACTTGTTTTTTATTGGTTCAAATATCTTTTAGATCGCAAATATAATTTCGGTCGATTCCATTTCAATGGTCCTCCAAAGATACTATGTATTTCTGTTCTATCTACAGGATATTGTACATAAATATATTTTGTATGTAACCAAAGTGGTGAAGGGTATCACATAGTTGGCACCGCTGGACTTTTGAACTTTCCTTACTGTTTTTTGTTTTTAATAGCTGATTGCTATTTTACCTACATAATTATAAGACATGTAAAATAAGTTCTACATCTAGAAGATTTATAGAAGGACTTCCAGAGCTTCTACTATAGTAGATCCGTAGAATATTTTCTTATCACATACCATCCACAATAGGTCTTCGAATTATAGCCATCCTTTACCACTGTCTTCGTCATCGAACACAATTTTTCACTTTGGTTCTGCATTATATCTCAGCTATAGAATTGCAATGTTTATTACTGACTGGTCAAGAATCATAAAAGTATTTACTGATGTTTATACATCAAAAAACGCATACATACGTATATAGGTGGCACAAAAATAAGCATGCAATGACTTTTATTATACGGATGTATATGGTAAACACGATGACGTTGCCAACAACTTTCATACATAGATCCATAACTAAACGGTGGTGACCAGCAAACAACAACAACAAGGATGTTGAAGATGGTGGCGATGATGATGATGACGATGACTTGAATTGCATTATTGTAAATGACTAAGGATATTCCATTTGTATCTACTTATAAATACTTTTTGAATGTAGAAACCACATGAATACATACATACACACCTATGTATGTGTTTGCATTGTGAAGTGCTGGATCTCTGGTCATTTATTACTGAATCAGTTCTTCATATGCAGTACTTAAGCTTTAACTGATTTCGTTTTTTATAAAAATTTATTGCTAGCGGCAGGTAGAAATATATTCAACTGGACAACCGATTGTTGTTGTTGTTGTAATTGTTGCGATTGTCAAGTCATGTATACATATCGTTTGTGAGATTTTGTGATGTTTTGCCCGTTGCTATTGCTTTATTTTGCAACTGACTAAAAATCATCAAAAATAACCAGCGAAAATAATAAACAAAAATATATTTTTACTCATTTACAATGACGACGACGATGATGATCATCATCATCACCATCAGTCTTTAGATATGGATGCAATCAATTGTCAGGAGTTCTTCTGCTTTGTATACAAAGAGTGTGTAAATTTGGTATTACAGAATTTGTTGTTTTAAAAGTAGATTATAGGTTCTTTATAGTTATTACTTTGATTTAGGCTACATTAAGGCAAATTGAATTAGATAATAAGTTTTACTTATAAATATCAAATGCTTATGACTTAATATTATCAGATCCGTAAACCTATACAGAATATATTGATATCTATCAGATTTAGATATCTAGAGATTTATATTACTAGGGTTCCACTGTCTCATTATCATTACATCCTTCACCATAAGTTGGAGTTTATATTAATTTTGAGTCGTTTATTTTCAATGCATTTTTTCCATTTTTTATACCCTTCACCACACTGTGGTCTTTGTGCATATGTTTGTAACAGGCAAAAATAATCGAGATAGACCCATGGTTCCTTTTGAGAATATGCATAGAATCACTTTCTGAGTCGATATATGCATGTCCGTCTGTCTGTCCGTCCGTCCGTCCGTCCATGTATTTTTGTTAACAAAGTACAGGTCGCATTTATGATCCGATTTGGATGAAATTTGACACAGGTCACTTAATTGGCCCAAGGACGAACCCTATTGAAATTGGAGAAAATCGGTCCACGTTTAGGCATAGCTCCCATATAAGGGTACCCCAAAATTTTCGGTATTTTGAGGTTCTTGAGCGCGTTTTTTAACTGAATTCGCTGAAATTTGGTACATTGAGTTCTTATTGGGTAGCAAATCTCTCTACCAAAAATTATAAATAAGGGTCCATTTTTTCGGATAGCCCCCATATAAGATTACCCCCAATTTTCGGTATTTTGGGGGTTTTGATCGCATTTTCCGACCGAATTCGCTGAAATTTGGTACTTTGTGTTGTTATTGAGTAGCAAATCTCCCTACCAAAAATTATAAATAACGGTCCATTTTTTCGCATAGCCCCCATATAAGGGTACCCCCAAATTTTCGGTATTTTGAGGTTCTTGAGCGCGTTTTTTAACTGAATTCGCTGAAATTTTGTACATTGAGTTCTTATTGGGTAGCAAATCTCCCTACCAAAAATTATAAATAAAGGTCCATTTTTTCGGATAGCCCCCATACAAGATTATCCCCAATTTTCGGTATTTTGGGGGTTTTGATCGCATTTTTCGACCGAATTCACTGAAATTTGGTACTTTGTGTTCTTATTGGGTAGCAAATCTCCCTACCAAATATTATAAATAAAGGTCCATTTTTTCGGAAAGCCCCCATATAAGGGCACCCCCAAATTTTCGGTATTTTCGGGTTTTTGGGCTCGTTTTATAACTGAATTCGCTGAAATTTTGTACATTGGGTTCTTATTGGGTACCAAATTACTCCACTAAAAATTATAATAATATAAATATAGGTCCAGTTTTTCTGGTAGTACCCATATAACGGTACCCCAAAATTTTTGGTATTTTGTGGGTTCTGATCGGATTTTTCGACCAAATTGACTGTAATTTTGGTATTTTGGGGGTTCTGATCGGATTTTTCGACCAAATTGACTGTAATTTAGTACGTCGAGTTCTTATTAGGTAGCACATCTCTCCACTATAAATTATAAATATTGGTCCATTTTTTCTGGAAGCCCCCAGGTTTTGAGGTTCTTGAACCAAATTCTTTTTTCTGGTACAGGGTATTATGTTTTTGTGCATATGTTTGTAACATGCAAAAATAATCGAGATAGACCCATGGCTCCTTTTGAGAATATGCATAGAATCACTTTTTGAGTCGATTTAAGCACGAAATTTGGCACAGCGTAGCAAATTAGGTCTAGAATGATGTGTGTAAAGTTGCCTGAAATCGGTTCAGATTTAGATATAGCTTCTATATCTGACCAAATGAACAATTTAGTATCGGTTGCAGAATGACGTGTTTATGGTTCCAATTTCATTTTACTGGTCCTTTAAAAATGCGACTTCTGTTAGGATTCATCTGTTGAATATACTCAAAGTGGTGAAGGGTATCATATAGTCGGCCCCGTCCGACTTTACTACTTTCCTTACTGGTTTTATATTAAATTATTTAAAGCTTCGGTTTGAATTTGTTTCAAAAATATTGTTACGTGGTATTAATTTTTGTATGTGGCTTTGTGCCCTTAAACATTATAGAATATATTACGAACTATATATTGTAAACTTTTCTAGAGGACCAAGATTTGTATCAGAACCTAAAATAGACTTATAAGCGACTCAACACCTCGATATATTCGTCGGAGACTTGATATTTTTGATCAAAATAAGTGGTTGGGATTTATATAGGTTTGCTTACTTAGCTGGCTCGGCACAGAAAATTTCTTCTATAAGCCGAGCTTAAAAAAATTCCCAGGAGCTCAGCTCAGCTCTTCCAATTTGAACGACCAAGTTTCGAAATGTTGTCTTCCACTTTATCATTCCATCGAATTCGCGGACTTCCCCTTCTGTATGAACAATCAGTTGGCATTTATATGCCTATTGAGCTGCCATTATCACAACATCATATCTGAGAATATATGCTACAACTCGTGGTTCATTCGATGGCGATATTCACTGTCGGGCTCTAGATCTTTCGGAGAAATTTTCTCTCAAACACTCCAAGAGCTGCCTCATACACTAGGACGGATAGTATCAGCATCTTGTAGTGTGTAACTTTGGTCTGGCGAGAAGTTGGTAGATTTCTCAATTTGTTCAATTGTGACTGTTACCGCTCACAATTTTTGACCCATTTTGTCGATGTCATCGGCGCACAGTGGGTTAGAGTACCATGTTTTCTTGGATCAAATCAGGGAAGCTATGTTAGAATAATTTTTCTTTATTTTTCAGTTAATACCATTAAAATAAGTTAAAAAAAATGTTTTCTAAGTATATTTGAGTATAATTTTATTAAGTAGTGCCAAATATCAGTGTAGGTATATAGTGCAAGGAGTACAATATGATAACTTATGCATTGAATTTTATACATCTTAAAGTTAATCATCCACATCATCATCATCCGCAGCCAGGGATGGTCCGTATGACGAATTTTCAGGCTTTCGATTGTCAAAAAGGTGTAAAGGTCGAAAACGTCATATACCTGTATAAAATGTAGTAAACGCCATTTATTTCAATATTATCAAAAACATATATATTTTTTATTGTATATCTGGCTATTCTTTACTAGAACTGATAAAAAATTCTGAACTTGTTTAAGAAAAAAATTTGAAATTCGATATGGGTTTGAGTAAAGCATACGTTATTTCCAAATCGATAAATGTAAATAGCTATTTTATCAAAAACCTAATGGTTTTGAGTGGGTTTCCGACATTTCTGACGTATGTATTATACGTCGGAAATGTATGTCATTTACGTCACTGTTTCTGACAGGCCATCTCTGTCCACAGCATCACCAACTTCTGATAACTGCTCAATATGTAAAAGGGCATTTGACACAATTTCGGGTCCGTGAATACGGACCAAGGATACGTTTCAACAAAAAGTCGTCCTGTATTGTGTGCATATATTTGAAATTTTTCATTATTATTCTCATGGCCACTGGTTAAATTAACATCTATTTTTGTTATTTCGGCAGATTTTTTTAGCGTTTTGGTGCCTTTTTTTTTATTTCTTTAGCTAAAAATGTCATCTTGTCATTCATTGTTTGAGCGCTCGAATTCATCATAAGCTTCGACGATTATAAAAAACAACGTTCGAACTTGTATCTATAAAAAAATGCTAATAAAAACCCTTTTACCCGATTACTTGAAACTGCACAACACAATCACTATTTGTCAAAACAAAGAATATTAATAAAATAAACAAAAACAAAATATTATTGTAACAAAGAATATTATTAAAAGAAACAAAAATAACAACAATAAAATAATTAGAAAACATAACATGAAAAACAAGAAAACACAACACACACCAACATCGCCAGTCGCGAGATCAATGTGACTTTTAGCTAATTTGACTGCTGCAACACTTGTATTAAACAATGCATTGCTTCTAAAAGGCACAAAAGGGCAGCGTAATCCCTCTATTGTTGTATTGCATGCATTCCTCCACTCAAATTGTACTAATCAGTTGGTACATGCCTTTGATCAGGGTCTGACCACCTTCAGACGATTAATTGATATTCTGATTTCATTTTGGCTAGGTGATGTGTAATCTACACTGCTATTACTATTTGATACCGGAATATCTGCAACACTATCTGAATCACCAGCTTTCCTTCGTCATCTCTAAAGGAGGACGTGCCTGCACCAAAGCCTTCGGTTTAGTATTTATACCCTACACAACTATTTTGTCAGGGTATTATAGCTTTGTGGAACCCCAAGAGTTTGTAACACCGCGAAATATTGGTCCTATACCCACCTTGAGGTACACCGATCATCATATCTCGACTAGATGAGTCGATGTAGACAAGTGTGTCCGTCCGTCCGTCTGTTTGTCCATTATTATTTGTAAACACGGTGCAGACCACATTTATGTACCAATCTCGAAAATCGTGAAATTTTGCATGTAGGATGGATTCTGTCCAATGAGCCCCCTATTGTTGTTTGGTAAAGATCGGTTAATATTTAGAGGATGAAATGGACCAAATACTTAATTTTTGTCGGCTTTTCTAGTCGTATGTATCGGATGTGGGAGTTACACGTAAATATTGGTAGGTGCTTACGTATTCAGATATTATTTAGTAAACCATTACCACACTAAAGGTCGGAAATGTAGCGCTCATCGCTTTGAAATTTTCATGGGGTTCCAGTTATGGTGAAGGACAGCGCCTATAATTTTGGGTGATGATCAAATAATAATTGTGGGATAAATTTAACCGAAAACTATTTTTTTTAGTCTATCTATAGGCCACAATTATAATACGAACATCACAACCCAGTCCACGGTGAAGGGAACATGGTCAAGTAATTAGAAGGAATTTGCTGAATATTAGTGATATTCGGAAAATATGTTAGTGTAAGGAAGAGTTTCTGTTGACCTCTTATCGGGCAAGAGGGTGCAGCTATCACGAAATATTGCCCAGGCTCGCAATAAAAAATCCGCAGAAAGTTACAGTTCCCATGTAGTTATGTAGTGTATCGTATGGTCGGCCCCGTCCGACTATACTGCTCCGCTCACTGATGTACTCCTTGGTATCATTTATTTACTTTAATTATTTGCCAGTTTGCTTCTATATTGTTATCGGGACAAGAAGTGATGTTACCTGTTGTGTTTGCAGATTTTCTAGGTTGAGTTTCCATGCTGTATTACTTTGCACCTTTCCTGCTACATTAAGACGAGTGCGAACCTTGACAGCTACAAAATAGTGATCCGTATCACCCCCATTTACAAACACCCTATCTATTGTCTCAAAAAAAGTAAATTATAATTATTTCATTTAAGTTAAGAATAAATGTACTCCACCAAATGGCCAGCAATGATATTGCAAATTGTCTTCGGTCCGGTATTCATTAAAAATCTTGAAATCAACCTTCATCGAGAACAGACAAACTGATAAAATGTTAACTAAAATAGTGGACAGCCCAATGGACAGACATAACGCGCTTGTCTGAGTAGCTTTATTCTACCAACTGAGTTGGCTGTGGTGGCGATGATGAACGTATGAAGCTGTCCGAAATGATTGACGAGTTAAGAAATTAAAGAATTTTTGTCTGCAAAAAAATCGTTGTACCTCTAAAGAATCGATTTAATACTGCAATGAGCGGTGACTGAGTGAGCGAACAACAACAATAAATTTAAAAGCCAAACACTTGGAACCATGACCATCGTTGCGGTTGTTACCACACCATTCGAATATTGTGGCAAACAATTCACATTTTGGTGTTGTTTGGGTATTCTACTCTGTTCCGTTTCTGTGATTGCTGTTGTTGTTTTTTCAGTACTTCTCTTTTAATAAATTAAATCCTTTTTTTTTATAAATGTATGTACCTTATCCAGGTTCTGAAAATAGTACACCATGAGTGCCGTCATTTGGTTAGTGTTTGTTCTTGTTGTTGTTGTGGTTATTCTTTTCGTTTCGATTGGTTGTGACTACAAAACGCTAGTTTAACGAAAAATACCTTTTAACAGATGACGATAATTAATCAGTGCACTACGAGCCCAGGTTTACGATTCCTTTTTTTGTGTGTTGAGCCAGAAACATTCAAGGTCGTCACTTAAGTGATACGAATTTATCAAAATGTCTATTTGAAGAGTAATCTTTTCGGCCAAGAATAGTTGGCAATTTGTATGGTTGTGTGATTTGCCGTGTCCTTTTATTTTGTATGTGACTGACTGGCTGGCTAGAATCAATTTTAAATAAATTGAATGTAATTTCTGGCATCTGGATTTTGTAATAGACAAACGAAATGTCTGTATGTTTTGTTTTTATGCCTTTTTAGGGCATATGTGTTGTTAAACACGTGCTAAATGAAGTGATTTTGGAATTAAAGAATCATCATTTATTAATCGTAGATATCCGAAATGTAAATTACATTAAATATTTGTAATCAAATTTAACTACGACCAAGAACCTGAATATAAAGATTTATAAGCACTGTTTATTTGAAGAGGAATATAAGTATATTTATGAAAAGCCTTGCAAGCCTGTCCACTATGAAGTTGTCCTGATCCCATATATAGTTTCGTCCGATTTTATGTAAATGGGGCATCAAAGAGTCAACTTTAGGCCGATTGACACAAAATTTTGCACAGCGCTCTGAATTAGGTCCAAATTAATATATGCGAAGTTTCGCTGGTATAGGTTCAGATTTAGATATAGCTCCCATATGTAATTTCCTCCGATTTTATGTAACTGGTGCATCATACTGTCAATGTTTGTCCGAATTTTGCATAGCGTATTAAGGTTACTACAAGTTGACACCCGTATTGGAATTGGTCCACCATAGATGCTATGTCTATTTTATCAAAATGATATTGTATATATGAGCATCTCTTGTATGTACCAAAGGTGGTAAAGGTGAAGTCGGCCCCGTCCGACTTTTTGAACTTTCCTTACTGGTTTTTTTATTGTAGTAAATCTTTCAACTAAAAATTATCAATATTGGTCCACTTTTTAGGTTTTTACAGTGCATACAATTTGTATGAACTCAGAGGAACATATAGAGCGGGTGTACCTACATCTGAATGTATTTTACAAATTCCAATGCATGTTATTTAAGTTCAATTGGGACAAACTTTAGTTTTTTTGGTACACCATTTTGATGAAAATTTATATGGAAGCTATATCTAAACCTGAGCCGATTTCAATCCAATAGGTCAATTGTATTTTACGCGAATAAACATGGGTTACACGGTGTACTATTTGCATAAAATCGGAAGGAATACATGTGGAAGCAATATCTAAATCTAAACTGATTTCAAAACCCTTAATACAAAACATTCTAGACTAAATTCCATACACGAAATGATCGAAGTTGGCCGGCATGTTAGCAGTTGTAACATCGCCCAGGAGCTAAAAATCGACCATAAAACTATTGTAAACCATTTACCTAAAGCAGGATTCAAAACGAAGCTCGATTTTTAGGTGCCACACTAACTAACAGAAAAATAAATAGGATGGATCGAATTTCCATCTGCGAAGCCTTGGGCAACCGGAATGAGATAGACCCATTTCTTAAACGGATGGTAACTGGAGATGAGAAATGGATCACATACGATAACCCTGTGCGAATACGGTCGTGGTCAAAGAGCGGTGAAGCACCTCAAACGGTGTCCCAACCAGGAATAACGGCCAGGAACCTGAACATACCATAGAAAGGTACGCTCAATTTTCCAATATGAGTGTCAGTCAAAAATTTCGACCCGAAAGAAATTGTTTCATATTATTTCTTTTCAAAATTATTTGAATTATAGTGTTTTAATAATGTCCTTACTCTGAGCAACATTTTCAACCAACTATTATCTAAATTCCCAACACAACAGATCACATTAAACCTGAAACTAATCAATTTCACAATATAATTTTAGGCCCATCACACCTTAAATATCAATACGAGACAAATGGCATGAAGAATCGTCCATCTCCTACCGGAAATTCACATATTCTCAAATGCATGACAAAATTGGCAGCTCACTACCAGTCATGCCATAAAATTCTCAAAAAAAAGACAAAAAAATTATTTCTCCGTACTCGCAATGATGACAGGGAGCGTAGCTATTCCATGTTTTGGTTTCTTCATTGTCGGATGCCTAAGTATGTGTGACCGTTTTCGGCGGGTACTTTTTGGTATTATAACTCTTCTTAACACAACCTAGCCGTTCTAAATCATTCACGAAACCATTTTACGCTAAAAGCGAACGAACGCACACAGAACATGCAATTAAAAAATGGCGCATTACCTCCTTTTTACTTGTGTTGAGAAATTTATTTGCAGGTAATACACAAATTTAACCCTTAACATTCTTGTGGTGTTGTTGTTATTGGTATTTTATGTTTTTGCTCATTCATTCGTTTGTGAATTAAGCAGCAAATTTCTTGGAATTACGGTTGCCATAACAAAAATTAAGCAACAGAACGCAATGCATGGACGGGCGGACGGACAAGACCCAGGCCCATTGATGATAAAGCGGCAGTAATTCATAAACCATAAATGAAATAAGAAAAACGATAACAACATCGTCTGTATGTAATATATATAACAAATCCTATTGGGGACAGTTATCAGAAGAATCAGTCTTTACATTTGTGGGAAATCATCGAAATATACTCTATTAGGATGATTGTTACTGAATATGCGATATATCGGTCCAGCGTCCATATATATATATATATATATATCCCATTTTTAAATCGCAGCTTTGGGACAAGTAATTAAATGTAAGTTTATATTTTAGATCATCATTTAGTACTAAATCCTCAGTGAAAAATATCACTATTAATCCAATTTTCCGGGTAGCACCCCATTTTGACGGATTTATTGCATGGCTCTAATGTGGTATAAAGGATTCTTGAAGGCTGACATAAATATATACAGAAAATAAACAATATAGGTCCATATTGTGATACAGCCCCCCATGAGAATGTGGCGCCCAATATCAATATTTTGAATGTTTTTGGACATTTTCTGAATGTAAAAGCTGTAATTTGTAATCCGGAATATTGAAGGGCAAATCACATGTCTTTGTGGAAAATTGTCTATATAGATTCATTTTCGGTAATAGTAGGTAATTAACTGATTTTTTTTCATTTTCATTGTAAAGGATTCCTGGTGAGTTAAAACATTTTTTTTCCAGAAATTA
>NW_026889082.1:0-121347 GCF_032173495.1 Musca vetustissima
TGCGGTTGTTGTTGTGTCATCAAATGTACCGTGAGTAACAACAACAATAACAAGCGTTGATCAGAAAGTTAAATAAAAAAGACAAGAACAACAAGTTAGTAGTTTTACGATACAATTTGTTTTTATTTTCATATATATTTTATGTAAAATTTTGTAAAAAAACGAATTGAATTCGGCGAAAAAAGTTCAATATTCGAGAAAATAGGAAAATAGTTTATTTTAATTGGTGACAAACTGGAAACAGCAACTCTTCTATTGTGTCAACATTTTTATCTAAAATCGCTTTAAGGTGAATAATTCATAGAGTCGCTAAGCTAAGGTTATTGAACCCAGATGTGGAAGTCTATTATTTAATTTTTGGGGTAATAGAAATGCAACTAACATATATACATAATACCCTTTAGATATATATTCTTGATCAGAATAAAACTATATATTTTGAAATAACGATGGAGATAGATATCGAAATGATTTAGATATATTTGTGGATGTTGGGCACGCTTTCCAAAAAAATGTGGTAGTATTTAACGACGTTTTTACTTGTTTAATTTGCCTTGCAAAAGTCTTGGTCAGCTAAATATTGACCGATTTTATCAAGCACAATAACAGCTTTGACCGCTCGATACACCTCACAATACATCCCACACAATTATAGAACAGGCTAACGACGTAGCCAGATGGGTAACTCGCGATGCTCGAAAATTGTAGGTACCCAGATGACACTCGGTTAGCAGGAAGAACGAGACTGGTTCAGAGAACCAGGGGAATACACACGCCAAAACCTTTAGTACAACATGTCTCGAATTGAGGTCATGATCGAAATAGAACAACAAGGGGGTTGGCAGATATTCTTGCAGGACAACGCCTCCTGTTGGCTTTTTAACACAATATTGGATGCATCAGAAACAGTAGATGCAGATCATTCGGAAAAGATATGAGGTGGTATTAATGGCAACTACAGAATTATTTCGCATTTCTGGTAGGGAATTTGACAGCTAATAAGAAATTACAGTTCATTCTGGGAAAAGGATCTACAATTTCAAAATACCAAATTAAAGCTGGTACCGTTATATGGAGGCTATCGTAAATATATATGATGATTTGTGGTGGGAATATTTACTACTCAATGTGAATTCAAAATACCAAATTACAGTCAATTCTGTTGAAAAATGTACCCATACTCCCCAAAACACCGCAATTTGAGGGATACCCTTATTGAGCGATACACTTATCGTAAAAAGTGTATCAATGCTTAAAATATCCAAAATACCAAATTACAGCCAATTCGGTTGAAAAACGTGCACATAATCCCCAAAATACTGAACTTTAGGAGGTACCTATACATGGGGGCTATCACAGAGATTGGACCAATATAAAACATATTCAGTTAGAAAATTTGATTCCCAAAGAAAAATGTTCCAAAAATCCGCAAAATACCGATTTTGGTTTCTATATCATAAAGTGGCCCAATGTATTCCATTTTCAGTACTAAACGTCCTAGAGAAATAGCAATGTATATGCAAAATTTCAAAGCTCTATCGTAAATAATTTGAGGTCCTTCGAGATTTCAACAGACTGGCATGCATAACTCGATAATATCATTATATCCTCAGCCTTATGGCTAATGAGGGTATATACACTTTGATACGACAGAAATGTGCCTTATCGAAATATTGGTTTTAAACTTCATGTTTCTTTGGACCAATTCCGTTTTACATAATTTGAAGTCAATCTACAAATTTCCGTTCGTTTGTCTGTTTCGCCGGACGGGGAGGAACCGATTTCAACCAAACTCTGCACATCGTAGAATTTCTTCCAAACTTAGTTCAAGTTCGAAGATGGGTTATATCGGTTCAATACTTCTGGTATATGACCCCTATAAATTGTAAACAATGTATAAGTCGCATTTATGATTCAAATTGGATGAAAGTTGGCACAGCTCATTTATTTGTCCCAAGAACGAACCCTATTGAAAAAATCGTTTCAGATTTAAATATAGCTGTCTGTATATATTTTCGTCCGATTTAAGGAAAATGGTGCACCAAAGTCCCTATATATCTTTCGATTTACACGAAATTTGGCACAGCGTACTGAATTAGGTCGAGAATGATGTGTGATGAGTTTAGTGAAAATCGGTTCAGATGTTGATATAGCTCCCGTATATAGTTTCGTCCGATTTTAAGTAATTGTGTACCAAAGACCCAAAGATACGCCGATTGTCACACAATGTTGCACAACGTTCAGATGTGGATATAGCTCCTATATATATTAATGGTCCTCCAAAAATGCGAAGTCTGTTAGGATGAATCTGTTTATAATATCCATAGTGGTGAAGGGTGTCTTATAGTCGGCACCGTCCGACCTTACTTCTTTCCTTACTGGTTTTCATATTCTTGAATAAATTATGATTCCAAAACTACTCTTTTAAATATCACCAGACAAGTTTTTTGTCATCCGTATGTAGATTATGAGATTTTACATTCGTATATTTGGAGCTTTCTTTTCTACATTTACCCGATCCTATCTCAGGAAGTCTTTAATCTATTTTCACTAATAAATTTCGTATAAATTGTATTATGTTGGGGAAAAAGAAATCCATTATTTTTTTATGAAATATAGGGATTTATTTAACATGTCCGGTTTGGGCCTAATATGCACCGATTTGTTGCCATTTTATAGGTAACTTCATAACGCCTCTCTCATAGAAGTCCTGCTTGCAAAAACCTCTAGTAGTCGATGTTCACAATCCTCTCTAGATACCATTTTTTATCATTAAAGACATTTTGCAAAGCAAGAAAATTATGATAATCGGTTGGTGCCAGGTCAAGACTGCATGGCGGATGCATTAAAATTACCCAACCAAGCTCCCGAAGTTTCTGGCGAGTCACTGTAGATGTGTGTGGCCTAACGTTGCCCTGGTGGAACACGACACTTCTCCTGTTGGCCAATTCTGGCTGTTTCTGGTCAATTGCTATCAAAAGATCCAGTTGTTGACAGTAGAGTCCAGAAATTAGCGATTGGCCGTATGGAAGTAAGACATAAATAATCCCCTTGCAGTCCCACCAAATGTATGGCAGAACATTTCTGGCCGTTAGTCCTGGTTTGACCACCGTTAGAGGTGCTTCACGGCTCTTTGACCACGATCGTTTTCGCACAGGGTTATTGTATGTGATCCATTTCTCATCTCCAGTAACCATCCGTTTAAGGAATGGGTCTATCCAGGGACGTACGCAGGGGGGCGGCCCGGGGGGCCCGGGCCCCCCCCGAAATGAATTTTTTTCACAGTAAATTTATGTTTGCAACACCGAGTTTTTTCATTTTGTACTGCTGGCCCCCCCCCCGAAATGAAATCCTGTGTACGTTGCTGGATCTATCTAATTCCGTTTGGACAAGGCTTCGCAGATGGAAATTCGATCCATCCTATTTTCTTTTTTGTTAATTGGTGTGGCACCCAAACATTGAGCTTCTTTTTGAAACTAGCTTTGTGTAAATGGTTTAAAACAGTTTTTGCTAACATGCCGGTCAATTTCGATCATTTCTCGGATTTTATCGACATTGTCGACTACGGGCCTAATGGATTTCTTTTTCCCCAACCTAATATATTTTGAAAAAATTATCATTAACTTTGTAGTTTTTAAAGAAAAACATTATTTCCCTTTTTAAAAGGTTTAGTCTCGAATTTAAACGCCACCACAAAATTATTCTTCTCCTACTGAACTTTAATCGCCTTGTGGGAGTTGAGTGTACCTACTCCCGTATATAACACCCATCCTCACACACACACACACAAAAGTACTTACCAATGATATGCCCAACCAACGATTGCTGGTATTGAGTATCGTGAATGCAATCGTATTTTCTTCCAATCGTCGAAATAATATTTCCGTGAAACGTGATTCCTGATTGTAGGCACGTATTGTGGTAACACCTTGTATCGTTTCGGATAGATGGGATATAACCGGTGTATTGGTTGCATTTTCAATGCGCTGCAATTCCCTGTGAAGAATAAAGATAATATTAAAGGGAAAACAGAAAATATTAAAGAATAATTTTGAGAAAAAATAAATAACTATATATATCATTTACATTACTTGATCTAATAAAAGTCCTTACAGCTAGGAGTCGTAACCTATGACTCCCTATTGACCTATTATCAATATCTGGACTTCTGTGTTTAAATCTCAGTACAACATATTCTTAATATGTCACATCAATATCCTAATGAAATACATGTTTATTTGTTAGTCCCCTCCTGAGAATATGTGACAAACACACACCCACAATATTAACATCAACTAGCTATTTTGTTCAACATCACAACATATATCTTTCTCCTCCATAAGCCAAAGCATTTGACGTAATTGTATTATCCTACATCCTTTTGATAGTGGTTCCCCAAACAATCACAAAATTATAAAACTATTTCTGCTTGACTTTGTTGCACATATTATGTTTCGCCTTAAAGCTCCAAAGGGAATTGCGATAACTTCTATGCCAGCAGCATAAGAAGGAAGCCATACTTAAGGAGTTCCATATTATTTACATATCCCATGAAGTAGAGGAAAAAGAAAAACAACAACAACAATCCAGTGGCATTTTTTATGCAACACTAATTTGTTTGTTTAACTTTCTTCCTTCCATGTCAGAGGGTGTGTGTTTGTATCAGACCACATGCAGCGGACAGCTGTTTATAACAGAGAGCACAATAAAATTTCTAAAACAAACAGCAAACAATACTCCAAGATGTTACTACGCTACCAGCAAGAATGCCACTTTGGGAGCAGTCAGTCTTCAAGTGTTTGTTACTACATTGCGAAGCATGCAAGGAATACTCCTGAAACATTTCTTTATGTTTAGGTCTTTTTCATACTTTAACTATGATGTGGAGAGTATATTCACGTTGTCATTCTGTTTGCAACACCTTGAACAAACACATCTAATTCGGCTGGCCTGAACTTATTAGCCATGAGATGGATACATAAAATTAGTCGGGACTCTTATATGATGGTTATGCCAAACCATGAACTTATATTGAAAGTGTTCCGTAAAATGTTGTTTACCCACGAAGCGAATTCGCCAAGGAGAATGGCGATTCTCAAAATTGGATGGAACCTTTGTAGAACATTTTCTGCATACATATTTTTTGTAGGAAAATTCGCCACTCAATGAAATTCTAAAATATTATATTTCAATCAATTTGGTGTTCGGAATGACGAAAATTAGAGGTGCCGTGGGAAAGCTATAAGCGGACCAATATTGAAAATATTTGGTGGGAAGATTTACAACCCAATGTAAATAAATAATATCGATTCTAGCCATTTATTTTGAAAAAAAACTTGTCAGCACTAAAATGTGGTATTTTTGGGAAGGTATTAAAAATTCGAAACTGCCGAACTTATCTCTGTTTTTTGCTTATTTTGTTTTGTGAAATCTTTTATTTTTAGTTTCCATCTTTTTATCGAAACAGTGTAGGGAGAACAACACATCTAACAAGTAAAGTAACCAAATTCCCCCATTTGTGGTCGATTTGGTTCGTTGGCTGCTTCACATTATCATTTTCAAAAGCCATACCATTGATACACAACACAATTCACAATTGTTAGGTTGCATGTTTCATTGCAAAATTTATTTGTTATTTGGCATTGCTTGAAAAGATTTTCTGATTGTTTATTAAGTTTTGTATCTTCCCTTATATATTTTAGGTCGGGTAATTTATATAAAAGAGTAGGGTAGGGTTACATTATTCTACATAGGGGTTTGATTGTGTTTAATTAAATTAAATTAAAATTTTAAAGAAATTGTTTTGAATCTCATAAAATTTTTTCTCTGCTCTCTGTTCACAAGAGACAAGACAATTGGGTTCACGTACGAATTTCCAAAAATTACAAATTGTCTTTGTGACGTAGGCGTCAAGGCTTATTCATAAGGTTAACAGGGAGGCGAATTCGTAGACTGTCAAATTTATTATTTGAAGAATAAATAAACAAAAAATAATTTATTCGAACCAAAATATATGTGCGTATTACTATCATTACGTTTTCCTGAAAGATATTATGAGTTTTTATCCTGTTCTGGTTGGTATTTCGCGATTAAAATGTTGACAGCAAGAGAAGACTATGACAGCAAGAGAAGACTGTTAACCTTATGAATAAATCTGAAAATATTAATTATAGTTCCGTTCCAGAACCTAAAAGAATCTACTCATTTTACATGTTTTGCAACTTTTTACTCGAAACCCGTTCCTCAACACACAAAACTGGTAAAACATTGAATCAAATTTAAGAGAGCACAAAACAAAATGGCGTTCTATTTGTAAACTTTTTACTCGAGAAATTTGACCGAGTAAAAATGGTAAACAGGAATGCCTACTTCTGATTGGCTGTTATGTTGATTTTGAAGTATTGTCATCTAATTTTGGCATATTTACTAGATAGTTCGGGAACGCACTTTTCAAATTATTTTGTACTCTGAGAGCAATTTTGAAATGTTTCCCATTTACTAGATTTAATATTTAAAAAGTACTGGAACAGACCATATATTATTTTACAATTTTTCAATTTATTTAATGTTCACTCCATTTCGGCTCACTTGTTAAATATTAATTATTATAATTTTACTTTTAAATGTCATAAATTGTCCAGATTTATATATAAATATATATATATATATATATATAAATGCGTTGCTTAAAATGTTTTATATCTTATCTATTGTCTACCCAAAAAATTGTTTGTTAACGCCAGGTAAATCGTCTAAGAACTCGAAAATCCAATTTACAAATATATATGCCAATTTCTTTATATTCCACTTTCCATAAATCGGTTTTTCTTGTTTTCCGAATCCGTTCACGATCAGATTTTCGTTTGGTGTGTGCAAAAGTTGTGGGGGTTATATTATAGGAAATATTAAAATTACGCTGTTTGTTATAGTGACCAAAAGCGTTAATACATGGATTTGTTCGAGTAATATGAATATGGATTTATTGTAGAAATCGCGAAGAACTTTGCGAAACATAACCAGTAAGGAAAGCTCAAAGGTCGGATGGGGCCGACTATATGATACCCTTCACCACATTGGGTACATACAAGAGATGTTAATATCTACAAAATCCTGTTGGTAGAACAGTCATAGAATCTTTGGAGGACCATTGGGATAGAATTAGGCGAAATTAAATGTGCTATCTAGATAGATATTTCAACAAATTGAAAAAACCCCATACACATACCATTCTAAAAACAATGAAAAATTGCATGTCAAACGGGCCGACTTGGATTCCTTGGTGTACCATTTGTATGAAATCGAGTAAAAGTATGTATGGGGCTATATATATTTTGCTCAATCGGACAAATATTGAGAGTTTAGTGTATAATTCGCACAAAATTGAACGAAGCTATATATCGTCATCATAAATGCAAACGGACGTAACTACAGTTTTACTACGTTTCCTCGACAGAGGGGTCTACGATCCGAAACGACCCGAGTCTTACTCGGCCAACGTCTGTCACCTCAGCCCATTGTGTAAAAGCAATAGGGCTGCTACAACAACAACAACAGTTTTACTAATTTTACAGGAGCAGCAAAAAACGTTATAAAATCTATAAAAATGGAGCATGGCTGGAAATTTCTTCAAAGTTTAACCGCACTATAGATCCGTATTTATTTTTTGAAAAGATTTTTTTTTTGTAGTACAACAAAGTGTCAAATAATTATCCGATTGAGACTAAAATGTGTACAGCGTACCAAATTGAGTCTAAATGATGCATTAAAGCCCCTATGTTTCTTTCGATTTGCACGAAATTTTGCATAGCGTACTGAATTGAGTCTAGAGTGATTAGTTTTAAGTTTCGTGAAAATCGGTTCAGATTTCGATATAGCTCCCATATACAGCTCTACCGATTTTATATAAATGTTGCACTAAAGACATTAAATATTTCTCCGATAACGATAAAACTTTGCACAGCGTACTTTTCCACCCAGTGGGAAACAAAAATACCTAATTATAGCTGTTTAGTTAAAAAAATGAAGAAAAGCCTTAAAATACAGAATTTTGGGGGCTACCGTAGAAAACTTGCCGATATATCTCATTTTCAATATCAAACATACCAGAAGTAACATTAATATAACTTCAATCTTCTATCTATCTTTCCATCTTTAATATTGCGAACTTTAATTTTTTAAAGGAGTGTAGTTACGTCTGTTTGCATTAATAAAAGCATACTATTGTAGTTACGTCCGTTTGAATTTCTTTAATAAGTTCTCTCTTTTTGACGTTAGATGTCTAATTTTTTGTGTGAACATGTAGTTTGATCAGAAGAACAACAATCAAGCAAAAAGTACATTTCCAATTTTTCTGTAGTTACGTCCGTATGCAGTTATGATGACGATATGAGAGCTATATCTAATTTCGCAGACATAAGTCTGAACCTAATTCAGTACTCTGTGCAGAATTTTGTCCCAATCATACAAATATTGAGAGTTTGGTGCATCATTCACATAAAATCGGAAGAACCTATATATGGGAGCTATATCGAAATCTGAACCGATTCAGTACTCTGTGCACAATTTTGTGCCAATCGGACAAATATTGGGAGTTTGGTGTATCATTACAAATATTCACCAAAAAATCGAACGAAACTATGTATGGGAGCTATATCTAAATCTGAACTGATTTTAACAAAACTTCCCAGACATCAGTACACTGTGTAAAATTTTTTCCCAATCGGACAAATATTGGGAGTTTGCTGCATCATTCACATAAAATCGGACGAAACTATATATGAGGCTATAAAGTTTTCAACGACAGATCAATTAATCCAATAGTTGTTTTCATATACTTTAAAAAGTCTCGAGTTATAAAGGAACGAACTTCGGCTTCGGCCATGTTCGTTTGTTGAAATCACGATGAAGCTCTCAAAGAGACAGGGCTTTAAAATGTTGCACATAAATTGCTAGTTCTCCCAGGATGTTTGGTATTGAATATTGCATATATCACTTTTTAGGATACAGTCCATGTAACTGTACCTCCCGACATTCGGTTTTTGGGCACATTTTTGTATCATAATTAGCTGTAATTTGGTATTTTGAGTTCTCATTTGGTATCTTCTCACAAGAAATTATAAATATTGGTCTACTTTTATGGTAGCCCTCATAAAACTCTAAATTTCGGTACTTTGGGAGTATGGACACGTTTTCATCATTTGACTGCAATTTTATGTTATGGATTCTCATTTGAAATAAACTCTGCCCACCAAAAATCAAGAATGGCTGAATTCTCTCACAGAGTAACCCCATATCTGGTACTCCCATTATTTGGTATTTTGGGTTTGGTTCTATTTTTTCCGGTTTACTTTCTAACAATAATTTCATATTCCGGTACTGACATATTTTCGGTATTTTGAAGGTTTTATCCGCATTTACCCACCGATGTGCCTGTAATTTTGAATAAAGGATTCTTAAAGGCTAACAGAAAATGATGAATATGTCAGAGAAGTTCCAAATCCAATACTTTTATATATATCCACAACTTTTATAGAATAATTATGAAGTTTGAAATATTATTACTTAAAATAAAATAAATATCACCTAAGTTACTGTAATTTGGCATTCCAATTCCAACAAATTATGTTAATAGATCCTTGTTTTTAAATATAGCCATCACTTAAACGTCCATCCTAATTTTCGGAACTTTTTGGGTTTTAACAGCAACGTTTCCCACCGAATTTTTTAAATAAGTTGCTGTCATGACATATCATGTATATAAAGTTTCCGGTATCTTAAAGGTTTAAAACGTTTTTTTTTTTCTATAGAAGTTATTAAATATAGCTAGTAGAGAGAACATCATTTTACAATTATTTCAAAACGCTTTGTAAAATGTCTATATATTCGATTGGGGAAAATGAAATCCATAATTTTTTCGGCAGATGACTGTACTGATAGATTTCCCGTAAAGTATCGATCAAACAATTTCAGATTTATGCTATTTGGAAGGGTAGAAGGGGTTGTTTTGTGCATTCAGTTGTGAGTTACTGGATGTTAAAAATGGAAGTGAAGGAATAGAAAATTCGGCAAATTTTTACAGTTTTTCTTGGACAAAGGCGAAAATGCAAGCCAAGCGGCTAAAATTGTGAATATTGTTATTGTTTCCGATACGGTAACAGAATATTATGAGCAATTTTGGGTTTCGTTGATTCCGTTTTGGATGTTAAAGATGCACTTCGCACAGGTTGGCTGGTCGTCGAAAATGTCGATAAAATCGGAAAAATGATCGAGAAATGCCTTTAAAATTGCAACAAATCATAAAACAAAACGATGCATATCTGGCCCAAATCCCAAAGTCCTATAGTTCATATAAAAATAATGGATTTCTTTTCCCCCAACCTAATTTTTTCATGTGGTGTAGCATATAAAAGTATAAATCCAACTTTTTGTCATTTTGTCATGAAATTGAAACAAAAATCAAAGAAGCAACTGGCTGATTAAACCTGTAACAGTCTAAGGATTTCTCATCAAAACATTTTTTTAAAAACTGTTGTAAAGTTTAGAGGTTGACAATGTAGTAAAAGTTTGAATTGCCATATTTTGGAATTTCATACTTGTATGTCATTTTAATAACATTATGCCCACAAGCAAGCCTCACGGATATCCCTCAACCTCGAATGACCAACAGAAGACAATAATTTCCAATTTTATTTTCTTCCTGGCATCATCGTTAATTAAAATCACATTTCACAAAAATTCTCAAAACGCAGAAGGGAAAAAAACAAATATTTATTTCCTTAATAAGTAAAACGTAGTGTACGTGTAATAAGTCTTTATTTAAACTCAAAACAAAAGTCGGAAAAGTTTTAAATGCAACATCAGTCCCGCCATAGCCAACATAAAACTTTGTTGAAATATTGTGTTCTTGGGTACGTGACAGTGTATTTATGTTTGTGTATTTCTTTTTTCGTTACTTCTCGCCTACACACACACACAAATACGAATATACCCAATATAACACCAGGACGTCTGAACAAAGTTTCCAATACATACCACAAAACAACAAACAATGATGAAGTCGTTGACGATGCTTTTGGCGAACGAACGGTTTGGTCCGACTGTCAAAAACATGAGAAATTTTCAAATTGTTCTCCCCACAGCAACAAATTTAAAATTCATACTTGTCGAGTTACAACTAATAATACTCAAACTGGTGGTTTTTGTTCAGTTGTTTTTTGCGCCAAACTACTTTGTTGCTGTTTGCAGAGAATCCCTCTCCCATCCTTTTACACATTCCTATCCTATTTTAAAGTATTTGCAAGTGAAGACCATTCCCCTCCCCCACCCACTAGTTGTGTTAATTTGTACGTCATAGAATTTTCGTCAAAACAGAAACCCAAAAAATAATTTGGTGCGTGTTCAGCGTAACATTTGCGCACAAAAATTATATCCATGTCCGTTTCCTGTTACTGACTGACAAAAGGCACCATGGTGAGGCAATGATAAAATCAGACGTAAAAATAATAAAAAAAAAATAAACTGGGAAATGACGTTAAACAAAAAGCGAAGCGTGTCTAAACAAAAAAATGATAACTGCCAAACAATTGAGGTAAATGAATTGAGCGATGCAATTTTTCGGGAGGAAATTTAGCGAATACAAGTGGGAGGCGATTTAAGGGGACCCCCCGATTCTCGGGGTCAAATTTTTGTTCGATTTAATTATAATCTACACTAATTCAAGAATGTCCCTGCAATATTTCAAGTGAAAATCTCAAGAACTCTTGAAGATATAGCCGATTTATTGTGTCAGCATCAAGAGACGGCTGAATGGCTTCTCAAACTTTAAACGCGTTTTTCTCTTTTGCGAAAGGCCGGCCTCGATAACTCAAAAACTAATAACCCAATCGATTCCAAATTTTTACACTTTCCTCTGTGGGTGTATAGCTATCGTATGAACTAGGATAAAGTCAGTGAAGATCTTCCTTATTTTTTAATCTGGTTTTTGGACCAAAAATATTTTTTCAAAGGTACCCCATTTTGTTACTTTTAGAGCGAAGTCAATAATCCTAGTTCATGCGAGAGCCAGACTTGTACTCTTTCTAACACCGTTGGCATTTTCGGATTCCGATGTTCCAGTGAGGAGTTATCATGTCCGCCATCAAAAATAAGGACTTTTCTTTAATTACAAAAAAACAACAACAAAACAATAATTTTTTTTTTCTTTTTTTTCTTCTCTTTTAAATCTTCAAATATATATGTACAAAATTACAAACCTTAACAAGCATTGGTATTGATTTACCAGCCAATTGATAATCTTGAAAAATTAAAATCGGGAATGGGGGGGGGTTCCCTTAAATTGGTTTTTACAATTTGAATGGGGGTAGGGCATTTTGGGTGTTTATACCCTTCACCACACTGTGGTACAGGACATTATGTCTTTGTGCATATGTTTGTAACAGGCAAAGGTAAACGAGATAGACCCATGGTTCCTTTTAAGAATATGCATACAATCACTTTCTGAGTCGATTTTTGCATGTTCGTCCGTCTGTCCATGTATTTTTGTGTACATTCATTTTTGTGAATTTGGAAGAAATTTGACACATGCCACTTATTTGGCCCAAGGACGAATCCTATTGAAATTGGAGAAAATCGGTTCAGATTTAGATATAGCTCCCATATAGTTTCGTCCGATTTTATGCAAACGGTGCACCAAACTCCCAATATTTGTCCGATTGAGACCAAATTTTGCACAGAGTACACTATTAGGTCTAGATTGCTGTATGCCAAGTTCTGTTGAAATCGGTTCAGATTTAGATATAGCTCCCATGTATATTTTCGTCCGATTTTATGTAAATGGAGAACCATACTGCCAATATTTGCCCGATTAAGACAAACTTTTGCACAGCTTACTAAATTAAGTTCAGATTGATGTATGCGAAGTTTTGTTGCAGTCGTATATAGCTCCCATATATAGTTTCGTCCGATTTTATGCAAATGGTGCACCAAACTCCTAATATTTGTCCGATTGAGAACAAAATTTTGCACAGAGTACAGAAGTAGGTCTATGCCAAGTTCTGTTGAAATCAGTTCAGATTAAGATATAGATCCCATATATATTTTCATCCGATTTTATGTAAATGGAGAACCATACTGCCAATATATGCCCGATTAAGAAAAACTTTTGCACAGCTTACTGATTTAGGTTCAGATAGATGTATGCGAAGTTTTGTTGCAGTCGTATATAGCTCCCATATATCGTTTCGTCCGATTTTATGCAAATGGTCCACCAAACTTCCAATATTTGTCCGATTGAGACCAAATTTTGCACAGAGTACACTATTAGGTCTAGATTGCTGTATGCCAAGTTCTGTTGAAATCGGTTCAGATTTAGATATAGCTCCCATGTATATTTTCGTCCGATTTTATGTAAATGGAGAACCATACTGCCAATATTTGCCCGATTAAGACAAACTTTTGCACAGCTTACTGAATTAGGTTCAGATTGATGTATGCGAAGTTTTGTTGGAATCGACTCAGATTTAGATATAGTTCCCATAAATAATTTCGTCCAATTTTATGTAAATGGGAATGGAAATGTAGGCCAATTGGCACAAAATTTTGCACAGCTTACTGAATTAGGTCCAGATAAGATTTGTTGAAATCGGTTCAGATTTAGATATAGCTCCCATAAAAATGTTTGTTCAATTTTATGTAAATGGTGCTCCATACTGTCAATATTTACCGATTGATACAAAATTTTGCATATTAATGTTACTACAGGTTGATATCCGTGAAGTTTTGTTTAAAAAGTTCAGATTTAGATATAGCTCCCATATACATTTTCGTCCAATTTTATGTAAATTGCGCACGGAGGAGTCTATTTATACCCTACACAACTATGTTGTCAGGGTATTATAGCTTTGTGCAGCCCCAAAAGTTTGTAACGCCGCGAAATATTGGTCCTAGACCCACCTTCAAGTATACCGATCGTCATATCTCGACTAGCTGAGTCGATCTAGACATGTGTGTCCGTCCGTCTGTCCATTATAATTTGTAAACACGATACAGGCCACAGTTATGGACCAATCTTCACGAAATTTTGCATGTAGGATGGGTTCTGGCCAATGAATACCCCTATTGTTTTTGGGAAAGATCGGTTAATATTTAGGGGATGAAATGGACCAAATACTAAATTTTTGTCGATTTTTCTGGTCGCTCCAGAGGCCGCAATAATGGCCCGAACATCGTGAAATTTTGCATGGAGAAGGGGATCGTGCCAAGAATTTGATAAATATCGGTCGATATTTAGCGGGTCAAATGGACCCTATCTTTTGTGTGAAAAATGACAAAATTTGTATTCTTTTGCGTATATATTTACCCCTGAAGGACATAGACCTGAGAAGTCGATATTATATCCAAGAGGAGTGGTTGACCTTTAAATTAATACTAATTATGTTGTTGTATGTGCTCGGATGTGGGAGTTACACCTAAATAATTTCAGGTATCTCCGTATTTGTATATTATTTAGTAACCCATTATCACTCTAGAGAACGGAACTATATCGCAGATCGCTTTGAAATGTTCCATGAGGTTCCAGTTATGTTCAAGGACAACGCCTATAATTTTCGGTGATGATCAGCTAATAGTTTTGGAATGAAGTGGGCCGAAAACTAAATTTTTTGTGTTATTTTCGAGTCGAACTATAGACCACAAATGAAAGCCGAACATCACAACACAATATTCGGAAAATATGTCAGTGTGAGTCTAGAATACTTTTTGTTAAGATTGAAATCGGTCTTGATTTAAATACGGCTCACATATATACTTTAGTCCTATTTTATGTAAATAATGCACCATGTTATATTTTCACGATATTTTGTTGTTGAAATTAATTCAGATGCGCATATATCTCTCTCACATATTTTTCCGATTTTATGTAAATGGTTTAAATGGAGGACTCTATGTCTGTTCGCTTTACATGAAATATTGCATAGCGTATTTGATTGAAGATTCAGGTTTAGATATAGATTCCATACATATTTTCATCCGATTTCATCTAAATGATATACTAAATAACTGAAGTTTGTCCGCTTAGGACGAATTAGTGCACAACGTTCAAAATGGAACCTAGAATAACGTGTATTGGATTTTGTGTCGAGATAAATTTTGGATAACGCAATGTGTTGCAGCATACCAAATGATGGATGCCACGGTTGCTCAAATACGTCCATTTATATATAGCTCTCATACATATTTTTCTCGATTTCATACAATTAAGCGACATTCAGTTTTTCATAAATTTCTGAATGGTTTGTGTATGGGGTGTTTTAATTTAGTTCAAATATGTATGTACTTCACACAGTTTATTTCGTCCGATTCCATTTTAATGGTCTCCAAAGATGCTTTGTCTATTCTATCTAAAGGATATTGTATATATAAGCATCTCTTGTACGTACCCAAAGTGGTGAAGGGTATCACGTAGTTGGCCCCGTCCGACTTTTGAACTTTCCTTACTGGTTTCAAATGCAAAAATGTGTAAACAGTATTAAAATACGAATCCCAAAAAGGGCAACCGTCAATTACTGCTGCATACCAGGAATGTACATTAAGCGACATAGCGACTCGTTCCGATAAGGCAGTCCAGCAACTAAGGGGTTTTCTCTATTTTTCACAACGGATTCTCGGTTCAATGTAAATAAAAACTCTTAAACTCCAGATTCAAACGATAGAAACTGTTACGACTAATAACATTCTTATCTTCAAAAAAGAGGAACAAACACATCCGGGTGTCTAAATGTCAAGTATAGTTACTGTCCATCGAGGCAATATATTCACCCATATTTTAGATATTTTAGGAATTGGGAAATATGAATTTTATTGTAATATTATTTTTAATTCACATACCATTCCTTTTGCAAGGTGGAATATAATTTTTCCAAAATATTTATAATAGAAATCACCACAAATACGGGGTATCCGTTTCCGTTGTAAAAACGGAACTTTAAAAACTTCAGCCGAAAGAGAGATGTACCCAATTTATCTCAAAAATAGTGTGAGCTGGGTCATCCGTGGTTCTTAATGGACCGCATTGAAATAGGTATAGATTGAAGCATTTTTTAGGGTGCACACCGAAATCGGATGCGCGTTATAGGCATATAGAGTTTTCGGAAATTCTTCGCGTTTTCCGATTTTTTGGGTACTTCAATGCAACGTGTGGTGGTACATCTTAGCCGTCAAATGGAATTTCGCAAAATAAATGGATTTGAAGATAACCTTTAGTATTTAGAAAACCGGATGCGTATCAAATAATTATGAGTATGACGCGATTTAGACGCAGTTTAAAATGTATATTTCAAAATATAGTTTTATTTTAAGAATTATTTTTATTCGTAGAACCCCAAGATTTGTCGGAAGAGTTTTGATATAATCCGCAAATTGTATACTTATACACAAGAAGTGATTATTTTTATATACATATGTCAATTTGTCGGCAACATTCGAGTAAAAAAGAACAATAACCCCAGTAATATATTCATATTTTACGAAGGAGTCATATATCAACGTTTTTGGTCAAACAATAAACGGCGTAATTTTAAAACCTCGATAACTTTTGCGTGCATCAACCAAAAATTTGATCGCGAACGGATTTGGAGTTAGGACATTTTTCTCTATATATGTATCAAAAATGATTGATGTACTACGAAAACAAAAAGCCGATTTTTTGAAAATGGAATATTAAAAACTTGGCAATATTGCCCATAAATTTTATGTTTGCAACAGCGGATTTTTTCATTTTGTACTACCAACATTTTGTACTACCAATTGTATATTATTTCTGCGCAGATAAACAGGAGAATCATATATATATATGTATATATATATATATATATATATATCGTCAGCTAAAATGCAAAAAGGTGAGCTTAAATGTGCGATCAACATAGATATTTGAACCAATTAAAAAACACATACCATTCTGAAATCTATGAAAGTTTTCATATCAACCGGATTCTTTTGTGTACCATTTGTATGAAATCAACGTAGGTTCATCGGTGCACAAATCAGGCGATAATATATATAGGAGATATATCTAAATCTAAACCGATTTTTGCAACTTTAATACACATCACTCTAACTCACCTCTGCCAAATTTCGTGTAAATCGGTGCACCATTTACATAAACTAGGACGAACATGTATATGGGAGTAGATATAGCTGATACAAAACTTCGCATACGCCTACCTTGACCTAAATTCGTACACTCCGCAAAATTTTGTCTCAATCGGACAAATATTGAGAGTTTGGAGCACCATTTAAGTCTGTACCCTGTGCAAAATTTTGTTTAAATTGGTCAAATATTGGGAGTTTCGTGCATTATTAACATAAAATCGGACGAAACTATATATGGGAGCTATATCTAAATCTGAACCGATTTTTATCGTGTATACGACATATTTCAATACGCTGTGCAAAATTTTGTATCAATCAGACAATCCTTGGGAGTTTTGTGCAGCATTTAGATAAAATATATATATGGGAGCTATATCTATATGGGAGCTATATCTATATGGGAGCTATATCTAAATCTAAACCGATTCCCACAATACTTCGTACACATCAATATGGACCTATTTCAATACGTTGTGCAAAATTTTGCATCGATCGGACAATCCTTGGGGTTTGGTGCACCATTTACCAAAAAATAAGACGAAACTATATATGGGAGCTACATCTAAATCTGAACCGACTTTCAGAAAACTTCGTACACATCAATTAATATGGATCTAATTCATTAAACTGTACAAAATGTTGTTTCAATCGGACGAATATTGGGTGTTTTCAAAATAAATATAATGATTCACATTCGCAGGCTAGACATATATAGTAGGCGTCATAGCACAAGCAATAGCTATTAAATTTGTAATATGTTAAAGACTAGTGTGAACTGGTAGAGACATCTGTATAAGGGACCAAGAACATTTCCATAAAAGATAAGCATGAACGCCATCTACTACGTTGTAGATGTTATCTACTATACAAGATCTACTCGTAAAAGATCTACTGGTTAAAGTTCAGCGGATTTATTAAACTCTACCCGTTCCTGTTTCCTCCAAAAATTTACATTAACTTCAATTCATAATTCACTCACTCACACACTTACCTGGATGAACAACGATAAAACTTCTGTATAACATAATAGGCCAGACACACTGGCACAGTGACCACTATAAACCAGGGAGTGATGATAATATTGATTAGAATGGCACACACGCATAACAAAGTGAACTGCAGTAAACGTTGGCTAGTGGCGGCGATTTTCTAAAAAAAACAAAAATCAAAAAAAGAAACAACATTAAATCGAAATGTTCGGAAATTCAATGAAAATGCACAAATCATGGACGCAAAATTTACACACACACACCCCGAATACCTTCCAGCCCCATTCTTACCTTATCAATGATAGCCATATCGTTACTGAAGCGATTCATGATACGACCCAATGGTGTGACCTGAAAGAAATGCAACGATTTGTGCATAATTGACTGCAGAAGTTTTTCATGTAAATTGCGACGGGCCTTACAGCCGGCCCATTGACCGGCCGGTGTCGATATCATGGCCATGACTATGCATACGCAGGAAATTATGGCATAAATGTGGAAATAATACGTGACTTCGTGATGCGTACTGCTGTTGGTCGGAGATGAAGGGCCAGCGAACAGATTTTCCATATCATCAGCAATGGCAGTAGTGGTGGCACGGCCGGTTGTTGCGTAATTGTGGACACCCATTTGTTGCATTGCGGATATATTTACGGATGTTATCGCTTTATGTTGCTGCACCAGCAATGCACCATTACTACTACCACCACCGCTACCTCCAGTTGCCACTACCGCTGCCGTTGGCTTATTGTCATCGGTCCATTGTTGTAACCAAACATCCGTGTACACGCGCAAAGTTTGCCAAATTAGGGCCGTGATGAAAAATATTAAAACAATTGCGAAACCAGATGCACGCACATACAGCAAATAGATTTCCGCCGGTATTTTACCATATTTTCGTTCGACATCGTAATTTGTTGTTGTCGTCGTTGGTTTCTTGTTGTTTGCCTGCCTGGCCGAGTATAATTCGTTGGAATTGGGCATTTCAGTTGATGTTGTTTTTGTTGGTGGTGTTGCTGCATCATCTCGCAAAGTGGTAACATTGGTGGCCAACATGTTGGTGGTGGCTGCGTTATTGTTGTTGATATTGCTTGTAGTTGTAACTCCGGTATTGTCGGCATGTTTTTCCATGTGATTCGCATTGTTTGCCAACAAAGCTTTATAGTCAATATTGACATCTGTAAAAGGAGGAAAACGGGACAAGAAAATCGTAATTTTATTTTTTCTTCTCTCTTTCAACAAAAATAATGTCTTTAAATAGAATGAAAATACTATCGGAAATAAAATTACAATTTTTAAATTCCAGATATTAGTATCAAGTGTTTTGATGCCGTTCCCATGTTAGACCAGGATATGATTTTATTTGCTAACAGAAGTTTAAACCAGTAAAGTAGTAAAGTCGGACTGGGCCGACTATATGCTTCCCTTCACCACTTTGAAAGAATATTGGCATTAAATTGAACGAAGTTAAATATGAGACCTACACATGCCATTCTGCAAGCTATGCTAAATTTTGTATATCGATTTGAAGCAAACTTTACACACGTTATTTGGTATGCTGCACGGTTTAAAATTTAATTTCAATCAGACATCTACTTGGTGTACAGTTAACATGAATAGATCGAAATTATTTAATTCAGTACTCTATGCCAAATTTCGTGCAATCGGTCTATCTCGATTCCTTTTGGCTGTTACAAACATATGCACAAAGACAAATTACCCTGTACCACAGTGCGGTGAAGGGTAGAAAAATGTGTTTTCAATGCCAAAACATTTGGATGGAAATTAGATTCTTGCGATTCAGAAAGAATTCGGAAAACTGGAAATCACATTCGCTTAGCTCGGTCTCGGTCACATATACCACATGTTTCTTCTACTTGTCAGCTAGAAACATTATTGCCTAAAATAATGTTCCTATATCTTCAACATTAATTTACTCGAGGTCACTGTAGAAAAATATACAAGCAGCCGCAGCTCGCTTTTATAACAAATGATAAGACACGGACAGCCGACCGTTCTTGTTGAGTGGTTGTAAGTCACTAATTTTATTTTAAAATATTTATCCTTAGGTTCTACTTAAACAACTCTTTCTTAGCATAATCTCAAACACAAAATACTTTTCAGTAAACTATTTGTTTTAATAATAGAATTTGATCTGTGGAGAGTTTTCCCATCGTGTGCGTCATAAAATCTCACCACCAACAACAACAGTCTTATCAACGTTGCGTGTGGGATTTTAGACTCTTATCTTAAAACAATCCAACTATCAAATCTTCTGTACTACAAAATTCTGTTCAAAGTATTTTGAACATGCTGACGACTCGCAAGAAGAGCTGACAAATTAAATTTCTGTTCAAAGCATTTTGAACATGCTGACCACTCACAAAGGGATGACAAAAACAATATTTATTTTATTTTCAAATAGATTGATCCCTTGTGGTGTTTTCTTAAATCTACTCATACATTCTTATATAAATCTAAAGCAATGTGAGCAGAATTATTCTATCATAATACATATTACTTATTAACAATAATGATCTACTATATACTATAATTAAGGAAATAATAAATAAGATCAGCCTCTAGGTAACAGCACCCACGATTCGTCGCAGCCAATTTTTTATACAGCCTCCATTAGAATTTCCTCCACCTTCATCTATTGCTTTCATTATCCAGCTATTGTTTTTGTTAGAACTTTTCTCTTTCCAATCTTCGTTAACCGGAGGTATTTTCCCGCGACGATGTAAACGTTCGACTGGCTTGAGGCTTTCTTCTTCGTTTTCCATTTTGACTACAGTTTTTGCTGTTTTCTTATGCGCCTTCACCATTCTAAAACTGGAGAAGTGATTAAATTTAACACAATTCAAATTACCTTCGGGGATTAGTGAACTTCAGTCCTTTTCAACCTCAAACATCACTTCTTTCTTGGATTTTACATTCATGTAGACAACATCACTATTTTCTTCTACATTGCTTTCTTCAGGAATTTCTTCGTCTATGGAGTAAACATCACAATACTCCTCCTCAGTCTGTAAATCGACTTCTTGTTCCTGTTTTTCAAGATCGGTGCCGTCATCTTCCTTTTTCTTCAGCTGGCACATAGATCCAGCCTCGCTAAACTGCAAGGTTTCTATTTGTTTCTGCTGCACTAGTGGACTGTCACCATCATTGCCTCTTGCGAATAAATTCCCTCCATAGTGAGGGCTTGCCGGGGGCACCAAAATATCATTGGAGGATTCCAGCTTATTACACAGCTCCTCCTTTACATCAAAGTATATGTCCTCCATACGCTTCAATTTGTAGAACATATCTTCAGAAAACTCCACATTTGAATTTTTTGGAATCAACTTTTTGATTTCCATATATATTGCCTTCAAATATTCCATTTCCGATAGGGTTTTTTCCTTGGACATTGTAGGCAATTCCATTTTCACTTCATCGCATCGCTCAATTACATAATCAGCTTCATTATATATTTCCTCTAATGCGAAATCATAAATATTCATGTTCTTGGCGTAGATATGACAATAGAACTCCGGATAATTCCGCTTGATTCCATTCACTTTTTTACCATGCTTTCACAAATTTGGGTCACCTGCTTCAGATCAGCATTTACTCCTTCATCATTGATTTCGAATGCAAGTTGCTTCAGTTCAGCCAACATGTCTTTAATAATCTTCACCCATTCCTTTAGTAGACCTTCTGGCCGGAAGGGTATTCTTTTCGTTAAATATGCACTTATGACGTTTAACTCCTGTGCATCTCGATTAAACCGCCTGTACATTCTCGTTCTATCCTTCTCATCAAGTCTTTTTTCCCAAGACTCTATGCAGAAGTCTAACTCCATCTCCATTTTATTTTATAAAAAACTGTTTACCTCGTAGAACAGAAAATTTAGCAATTCTTGAGCTCCTTACTCAAAATTGCTTTTATATTTTTTTTTTCACCTTTGCTGGTTCTACTGAGTCTCTTACCACGGGTGGGGGAAAACTCATTTTTTCGAAGGACCAAAAAAGTGATAAAAATATACAGACAGCCGCAGCTCGCCTGTATAATAAATTAAGACACGACACGGTGCTCCCGACCGTACTATGTGAGTGGTTGTAAGGCACTAATTTTATTTTAAAATATTTATCCTTAGGTTCTACTTAAACAACTCTTTCTTAGCCTAATCTCAAACACAAAATACTTATCAGCAAACTATTTGTTTTAATAATAGAATTTGATCTGTGGAGAGTTTTCCCATCGTGTGCGTCATAAAATCTCACCACCAACAACAACAGTCTTATCAACGTTGCGTGTGGGATTTTAGACTCTTATCTTAAAACAATCCAACTATCAAATCTTCTGTACTACAAAATTCTGTTCAAAGTATTTTGAACATGCTGACGACTCGCAAGAAGAGCTGACAAATTAAATTTCTGTTCAAAGCATTTTGAACAGTCACAAACACCAAATCTGACCAAGTATTGTAAATTTAACTAAATGTTTAATCTGTGATTCCATTGTGAGGATTTCAATTTCAGTCATCTGATAAAAAATACCACTTACGCGGGCTATTACATCAATTTCTGGTCTGATAATAAAAATCCAAATAATATCCTCACTAGTCCTCACAGTCGTAAACCTTCAATAAACGTATATTTACGCAACGAGATATTAAAATGTATATTTAAGGATCCATACAAAGCCTATATTTTAAAAATATTTCTAAGTAACACAAGGCGTAGACTTCTTAGAAAAATATTTTAATGGGGATTAAAAACGTAATGTTTTCATAATACACACAAGTTTTGGAACCTAAGTCTCCAACACAACACAAATGTTACCAGACCACATGGCGTTCTCAGCCATAAACACACTTCCAAAAGGTGGCGTAAGAAACATGTGTATTAATTATCCATCGCTACAACAAACATCTGATTTGAAAAGGACTGTTTCTAGAGTGAAGACAAATGTCGAAACTTAACAAATTTGAATTTAATTCGCAGATGCAAATTCGCATCAACTGCGACATAAATTCAAGTTATCAACATACGACCTTTGTAAAGCCACTTAGCCCAATAAGCCTGTTGAGCCGCTTAAAAAACTTCGAAACGCCTGGGTGCATATGTTCTTCTTCTGGCTATTTTTTATGGGACCACTACATACAAGGCGTATATTTACAACAAAATAGTTTTAAGGAATCATACAAAACGTATACGTGGATTGGCAAAAATGTTTTAAGGAGACATACAAGGCGTATATTTACAAAGCAATATTCTTTAAGAAGACATACTAGACCATTTTTGAAAATAGTATTTAAGGATCCACACAAGTCGTGGATATTTAAAACATTTTTTTAGACGCAAATCGCTAATTTTTAAAATAGATCCCACAAAACCGGGACAGTTAAAACAATACAATGGAGGGTATATTAGTTTTGTTTTTCCGTTCTCATCTAACTCATCGAAATAATCATTTCCGTATATAAGGGTGTAGTCTCCATATAACCCCTCTTTATATCTTTCACCACACTTGGATGAAATTTGGCATAGGTCACTTATTTGGCTCAAAGACGAATCCTATTGAAATGGGGAAAATCGATTTAGATTTAGAAGTCCCTATATATCTTTAGATTTGCACGAAATTTGGCACAGCGTAATGAATTAGCTCAGGAATGATGTGCGTTAAGTTTCCTGAAAATCGGTTCAGATTTAGATATAGCTCCCACATATATTTTCGTACAAGTTAAGATAAATGCTGCACCAAAATCCCTATATATCTTACGATTTGCACGAAATTTGGCATAGCGTACTGAATAAAGTTTCGTGAAATCGGTTCTGATTTAGTTATAGCTCTCATATATATTTTCGTCCGATTTAATGTAAATCGTGTACCAAAGACCCTATATATCTTTCGATTTTCACGAAATTTGGCACAGCGTAATTAATTGGGTCAAGATTGATGTGTGTAAAGTTTCCTGAAAATCGGTTCAGATTTATATATAGTTCCCATATATATTTTCGTCAAAGTCCCAAGGGGCCTATATTTCATTTACAATATATTTGGCATAGCGTACTGAATTGAGTTTAGAATAATGTGCGCTAAATTTCGTAAGAATCGATTCAGATTTAAATAGAGTTCCCATATATATTTTTGTCCGATTTTATGTAAATGGTGTACAAAACTCTTAATGTTTGTCCGATTGATACAAAATTTTGCACAACGTATCAAATTGAGAATATAATGACGTTGTTGAGTTTTGTTTGAAATTGGCGAAGATGCATACATAGGTTCCATACTGATTTACTGGCGTTTGTTTTTATTAAATTTTACATGCAATTTTCAACAAATCTTAAGTTTATGAACGGTTGCAAAATTAAGGGAGACACAAGTGACGTTTTTTTATCAAGATAGGACAACTCCAAGGTAGTATTCTTTATTAGCCGTATGACACCGATTTAGAAAATATTAAAAATGTATTAAAAGTATTTACAAACATTGACCTAAATTGTAAATTTTCTGGGGAGAAGTATTTTCTTTACCAATTCTAAAACTCTCTTAATACCGAAGATTTGGCGAGACCTTTATGAAAACCCTAAATATGAAATTACAACCACATTAATTAAAAGATGAGATTAAAACTTTAAAAATACCAAAAGTGGGAAGGGACCTTTATATAGTGACAAGGTCAGAACCACGTCCAATACTCAAATATAGTTCCTGAATACCCATTTTTTTGAGAAATAGACGATATCTGACATTTTCGTTTTATAGTAAAAAATAACAATGAACTATACCTGAAATTATCCATTATGTGTAATGCACTATAAACGGCTTACACTTTAATTCAATCCATAACAAACCCCCTTCAACGCCACTATGCGAAAACAACGTTCCCAAAACGCTGTCAATATTGTGTAGGCCTCTGGGTGACTATCAATATTTATTTGTTATTTCCTGTTCGATTTCAATTATTCAACAACGTTCGCCATTCGATTCAATTTACTCCAATTCAATTAAAAATTCGGATTGGAATCAATTCAATTTTGGATGTGAAAACTGTAGATATAAATATTTTTGCCTCAATACCTGCCAAGGGATATTATCGAACATCAGTTATCATTAGTGCTTAATAAACACCTTTTGTTCGTACAATTGATAATAATCAATGAAAAAGTTTTTAGTTTAGGACACACAGGAACAAAAAAACGAATGACGCAACTTCATAGCCATGGCATAGCATGCGGCAGCAGCAGACAGGCATACAGTGAGACAGTTTGCTATCCAGCCAGTCAGCCAGCAAGCCACAGGCAACTGACAACACACACGACTGCACTCATCCACACTCACACTAACAAACAGGATGTTGAGTGTAATGATAGCTGTGCTGCGATGACTGTGGATTATGACTTTTCCCACAGTGCATTCTACGTATCTATTGAGTCTAGGCATCCTGGATACTTCTAGACAAGTGTGAGTTCACACATATGTATGTTAGTGTGTGTGATGCTACATACATTCATACATACATACCTTGAATGGATTCCTCATTTTCAATACCGGCAATCCAACTTTCCGTCTCAGTTTCAGTTGCATCCGTTAGCACTGAGCTCAATTCAATGGATGGCACTGATGAACCAGCTATGCCAGACGATTCCTCCGAGATGCTCCTGTAGGTGGCCAAGAAGAATCGAGGAATAAATGGATGGATGAATGAATGAAAGAAAATGAATTGTTATTGGTATTTTTATAGAAGAGTAAACTATAAATTGCAATTGTATATCATTTCATATATAGGGAGGAAGATGAATGGAGAGATAAAGTACCGACATAGCCGGATGGCAATGACGTTGCTGATGATGATGATGATTTTCAAGTGATGGAATTAAAAGTAAATTTCATTACATTGTTGGCATAACACACAAAAGCAATATGGATTTCATTGAATGCTCTGGAAAATAAAGACACAAAATAAGGAAACAAAAACAAAAACACTTACACAATAGCTGTATCTCCACTACCAGGCCTGGGCCTGTGATGATGTGATGCCGGGGCAACCGTTTTCGATTTATTCGATCTACGCATAGTCATACGTCTAAGGAATTGTTGAAAACCATTACCCGTTTCCAAAGGAGATTCAGCCGCATCGATTTCATCTTTACCTTCACCATTTTCTACAAATGCTGGTGGTGCTGAAACATTCTTGGTCAATGGTTGATGTTTGCTCATCGGTGCCACGGGTTGCCATGATTGGGTACGTGATGGTGCCTCTTCACTACTACTTAAATTTGTCATATAACTTACAGCACTGCCAACACTATCGGTAAGTAAACTTCTGCGTAATTCGGTTGGGGTGTTACTGATATTACTGAGGCGACTTGAGGTTCGAGAACTGGGTCTATGACCACTGCGAAAGGTATCACTACCAGTACGTCGACGACGTCGCAACGGTACTCCTTCAAGTTGACATTCATCCAGAGGCAGTGGGACGTCATAGATTAAATGTCGAGAACTGTAGAAACCAGATGGTGTGCGGGATAGCTTAAAGCCGGAATTGCAAGCCATTGAAGAGGTCTGAAATAAAAAAAATAATAAAATTTTAAATACATAGAAGCTCAAAGCTCTCTCCGTACTCTCAATAAAATCTTAAAATATTCTTTAAACTTATACATTCCAAATTTACAAATTTGAATCCTTTATACGTGAGAGGTAAGCGAAGGGTGGTCGATATATTATAGATGATATAAGGTTGAAAAAATTTTACGTTATTATATCAGACACTAAGTGTTGCCTTCATTATGTGTTGTCTGGTACTGTATTGGCTGCATCTATAAAGAATTTGGAGACAGGCTTATATGGGTATTTAAATAAATGCAACGTGCCGTGTAATTCTAGTCCACATCCAGGGCATGTGCCGTCATTTCGTACCCAGTAGGAATTAAGGCGGCTGCACCATACTTACTTTAACTTTGCTGTGACTACTTCTGGCTGTCTAGGCAACTAGGAGACCAAGCATATCATCTACTGCTATAGATTGTGGTTGGTCTCCGAATACAGCATTCTAGGCAGCTTCGTATTATCTGCTGCTATGGATGATGGTGAACGGTCTCCGTGTATTAGATTCATGCAGCATTGTTCTATTGCCTGGGAGACTGTATCTGGACGAATTTTGTCAAGACCTCAAGTGATGTAGGTCAGCGGTTTGAGAACCTTGTTCCTACCTCTCAGCTTATCGTTAATTGCAGTGACTTCTTCGGATGAATTTTATAGGCTGTCAAATGTTGCACACAATATCTTTGAGTAGTTGGTGGGCGGAATATAGTTGTTGGAGACAGAAGTGAACTGAGCCATTACGTTTTACCTCGGCTAGCATCCTCCCAAGTCCTCCGTTGCGGAACCACATTGTCTATTTCTCAGGCTTCAGGAACTATGGCAAAGTTTAAGTTCTCAACTCCAGGTGCATCCAATTGCTTAAGCATTACCATGAAAATGACATCAGAGACTAAGGGGTTGGATGACAGCGTTATCGATGACACCTGCATTATTTTGTAAATTGTGGTGTTACCTTTTGGTCTACGAGGTTTCTTATGTAACGTAGAACACTCCTCTTCGCTTTGTCATTCTCAGAGGTATCTTAACATGCCTCACGATTTACTTGTTCCGTTCACAATGTTCAATTGTTTTATTTGGTCTATCCACTTTTTTCCTTTTATACTCGCATATGGGTCTGTTGACTTCAAGAGTAAGTTCTCCCACACTTTGTTCTTCAGGTGTCGTACGACGAAACTAGCCACGTTCGTTCGCCAATACCATCGTATAGGCTGGAAAAATTGGTCTTATTTCGGATACAATGCTCTGCTCCCGCAAGCAAGTGATGATTTTCCGGAAATTCCTCTCCGATACCCCAGAATTTAAAGGTATGATCAATGCGAAGACAATGATAGGGAGGTGGTCTGATCCGAGGGAAATTATAGGTTGCCAGGTTACATTACAGATATTATGAAGTCCCGTGATCTATAAACGCAGACGATGATTGGTAGGTGGTCTGATCCGAAGGAAATGACGGATATCCAGGTTATGCATTTATTAGACCTGATCTCTGGCGAGCTTAGGCAATTTCTCTTTATCCTTGTGAAGACATACTCATTGTGCATGCTTTGTCAGGCGATTCTGGTACGCTCCATCCGCACAAGAAATTGTCACAGGCGACAAATTAAAAATCTATGCATATAATCGACCATGTGTGGGTTTTCGAAGGCAAAAAAAAGGCATCGAAATCGTTTTGAAGCAAACGGCAAAACTGGTCATGTGACGACTGTTCCATCAACTCGTAGCAGTGTCAACACTAAGTGGTTAAACCACATGATTTTCGGAATCCAAAAATTTCAACAGTGTTGGAATGAGTATATGTCGGGCTATCGTATAAATTATTGATTTCGTTCAAAAATTAAGAAAATGGCGGCCCTTTAAAAAAATAATTTTGAAATATAGCCTATTTTTGACTAAATTAATATATATTCACCGATTGGATTTATCCTATATATCTATTATACGATAGCTATACACTCACAGAGAACATCCTAAAATTAGGAATCAATTGATTATTAGTTTTTGAGTTATCGTGCCCGCCATTCGCAAAAACGCTCTTTGGAGAATAATGCGTTTAAAGTTTGAGTAGCCCTTTTGCCGTCACTTAATGCTAACACTACAAATCGGCTATATCTTCATTTTTTTTTTTTTTTTTTGAGATTTTCACTTGAAATTTAAAAAGACATTCTTGAATTAGTGTAGGTTCGAATTAAATCAAAATAAAATATTGATTTTCTTGAAACCGAGAATTGGGGGGACCCCTTAAACCAATTTCAAAATAACTACTCATTTGTACAAAAATCGAGGACGAAACATATAGTGTCCAAAGAAATCAGTTGACAAAAACACTGTTGACCTTGTCATCTAATATAAGAGATGTAGAGGTCGATTCGAATGCAGAAAGTCGAATACCGTTAGTATGTTAATATCCAATATTCACAATTCTCATTTGAACAATTCTCATACTTTCATAATTCAGAATATTCGAGTAAACAATCTACAACATTTCATTTGCCTCTGGCCATTAACAATTCCATTCAAATATTTACCAATTTTAATATCTATTACGAAAAAGTTTAAACATAAAAATAATTTTGTAATTTTTCAATTTAAATTCTCCTTTTTCATTTAACCAGTATCTAAAATAAATAATAAATAATTTACACTTACCGCTGGCATGATTGTGTACTCGTCATCTTCGTTGTCAGCGGCCAATATATTTTCGGCAGAAGTTGCTTTCATTTCCGTTGCCATATCAATGGCATCATTGCCACCTCCTCCATTGCTCTCCGTTGTAGATCCGGTGGATTGTTGTGTTGTACAGGAGGTGGAACGCAATAAACCCAATTTCGAAACATTTTTAAATAATTTCCAACGTTCACGGGCTGTGCGGCCTAAAGCGGTGTTTTCGTTGGGGCTGTGCAACAACAACGATAAGAACAAAAACAAAAAACAAGAAAAACATCAAAAAACCAATTGAAAAGGATATGAATTCAAGAATAAAGATATCAGTTAAAACAACGTCTGTTACATTGTCATCCGCCAAATGGGAGTTTGTTTCGTTCGTCCCACGTTGAAAAGTTAATGGGGTTCGACGGAACAACAGCGAATGAATTGCCGTTTGTTTTGTGGTGGGGATGATGACGGCGGTGGCGATGATGCTATTGAACAACAATTCAATGAAAAACACCATCAAAAATTGTATTTCCCCATTTTTTTTAAGTTCAGGACGGAAGTCCTTTAGGGTTAAGAGTAAAAAAACGCCTATTACAATTTGTACCAGCAATTCTTCTCCACTTTTAAGTTAGTTACGAGTATTTAAACTGTGTGAAAGAGGCTGTCAAGTAAAACACTTGCCCCTACCATTTTCTTGTACATGTTGTTGTAAATATCCTGAGGTTGTTGAAAATGTTTGCCTTATGTGTGGTTTCAAATTCCCGGAATTATTTTATAAATGTCAGCTAAGTAAGAGCGGGCAATTCTCATTGGAAGGGATTTCAATTAAGTTTTTACGTGAGTAATTGACCACGGTGTGATTTTGATGATTGAAGCCGCCAAAAAAAATTACCTAATAAAATGTGTTAATGGCTGGGGAAATAAGTACAGTACTATAAATTGGAACGTCCTACGTTATTAATTGAGGAAACATTAAGTAAATTTCTAAAAACAAATTACAGAATTTCCTGAATGAGATTACTTTCATAAACGACATGTCCGCAATGAACTTTTTTAGATAATTTTTAAATCCACGCTTACATGTCATTCTGCTTCCTATGCTAAATTTTGTAAATCGATTTAAACAAACTTGAGACACACTAATTGATATGCTGCACTGTTTCAAATTTAATCTCAATCAATTAGCATGAATAGGTCGATATTACATATATATTTGAACCGATTTCAAGGAAACTTGCCAGAGATAAATTTATATTAACTTCATTACGAAGTATGAATCGGCCTAGCTATGGATCAACACACTCTAGACTTGATTTAGTACGCTATGCTAAATTTCGTGAAAATCTAAAGATTTTCGTCTGAAATCGGACGAAAATATATATGGAAACTATATCTTAATCCATAAGGTATAAAGCGTGCATCAGCAGTAGTAAATTTCTCTCAGATACCCGAGGATTTGAAGGTATGGGTAGTCTCGTTCAGCTTTCTCATGGTTCAGGCGTTCAGATATTATGAATTTGAGTAGTATATGGAGAATTGACAAGTTGCCAGATTGCATTATTTATCCGACCTGGTATCACTATGGTTATGTCCCTTATTCTTGCGGGAAATAATTACCTATCAATTCGGATTTGTCACCTTTAACGACTTAACTTCAATACGCTGTATGAGTCGGCCTAGCTATGGATCAACACACTCTAGACTTGATTTAGTACGCTATGCTAAATTTCGTGAAAATCAAAAGACTTTGGTGAAGCTATATCTAAATCTGAACCGAGTTTTCCCAATTTCAATAGGGTTCGTCCTTGGGCCAAATAAATGAGCTGTGCCAAATTTTTACAATTTAACATGGATAGACGGCCAGACATGCATAAATCGACATAAAGCGTGATTCTATGCATATTCTCAAAAGGAACCATCGTCTATATCGTTTCCTTTTGCATGTTACAAATATATGCCCAAAGATATAATACCCTGTACCACAGTGTGTTGAAGGGTATAAAAATTTCACGCCTATTTTAGATCATAGAAAAATATTTTTTATTATTATATCTAAATCTGAACCGATTTGCACGAAACTTAGCACAACTCCCCGGAGTTGTGCTAAGTATCCCCGGATACTTAATTATAAAAACTAGTACCAAAAACATATAATAAATTAGTATTAGTTAAACATTTTTACAGTTTTGTAAAAAAATGTCGCATTCGCCGAATGTGCCCCTACCCGGTATAGCTTCGGCATTTGAAGGGGCACATTCGAAACGATAGTTATGGCCCTGTCATTCGGCACCATAGACACCGCTCTCAGTGTGGTTGAAATTCAGGTCCTCTAAATGTTCCATTTTTCTTTAATATGCGACTCAAAGTTGGATTTTTAATGCTATATTTTCTAGCGGCGGACTTTGACATCTCAAGGCCACACACAACATCAGAAGTAGTTTTTTTCTATCGCATTTTCGTCAATACAAGAAGTTTTGGTCTTATATATGTAATTTCGAACCATATTAAAGGATTATTTTTCAAGACAAACTCAAAAACATTTTAAGGGAATAATATCGCACTATCTGTATATGGCCGAATGTGCCCCACATCAAAATACCGCATCTATCCTGAAGGTATTTTTTATATTTTTTTCATTTATGTCTATCAATCTTCTAAAAACGTTATATTTTTAATTATTTTTAAAAGAATGCACATTGTAATTAACTATTTTGTAATAATACTGCCTTAAGAATTTAGAAGTATTATACCCGAAACACTTACGAAATGGAATGGAAATATTACAAAAACATATGTAAAAATACAAAAAACCATGCATCTAAATAAGTATATTAGCTTGAGATTTCAAACTTTGCAACAGTTATTTATTTTGGTATTCGATACCTATGTATCAAAGCTAGTGATGTCCGGTTCATATCGAAAACGCGATTGCCGAATGTGCCCCGATGCCGAAAGTGTCCCAGTCTCCCCTAATTGCAATTACTGTTGTTACTACAAAAATGTCTAAAAGACTGCTGGCGAACAAATTTTAATTTACCATTTCCCATCAAACTTTTTTCCCGCATTCAAATAACATTAATCACGAAAAACTCACTTTGCCCTTTTTCCAATGAAAAAGGGAATTCTTGTACTTACTTGTTTTGTTGTTCCTTTTCATTGGCTTTTGCAATTATTGAATTCCATTTGGCGATTATGTGTGGATGAGTGGCTGCGATCTCCTTATAGCTGCCGGATGCCTGAAGACAACCATCTTTCAATACAATTAACTGCAAAAGAGATGACGACAAATAACAAAAAGGCAAAAAACAACAACAGCAAGGCAAAGAGAGCGATTCAATATTTCAAAAAATTTACTCGTATTCCAACATCCGCCAAAGCAGATGAAAGAAGGAGATGATGGAAAAAATGTCATTGAAATGAAAAGGTTCGGAAACAGGGCATTACAAGTGTTTATGAATTGGATAGTCAGCAGTAGAGGACAAGCAATGCAATAAATTAAATTCATATTTCCAGGAAAAGTCAAGAGATGCTGAAATTTTCACATAATGGACAAACAAAATTTCTAATAAAAAATAGAAAATTCGAATCAATGAACATTTTCTAATAGGAAATAGATAAAATGGTATCTGACAAGGGTTTGGGTGAGAGGATGTTGACATTTGGCAAACATTTCAAAAAAGAACGACAAGAACACAAAAAAATTGCAAATGTCATTTTTGTTTGATTAATTTACCAATAACTGTCACTCACACCTTAAGGCCATTGGCAATGACGATGATGATGTTTTCATAATGTCTCTGTTTCCAAATCCAAAGCTAACAGAAATGTCATAAAATACAATTTTTGCGGGGCGAAGTGGGGATGCCTTTTTCGAATGGATTTTCAGTTTGGCTATAGGGTTACTTACATTGTGCGCCTGTTGTACCAGATTTAATTGTTGTGTCACCAAAATGACAGTGCGATTGGCTTTCAGCAGCATCTTCTTAATGCTCTGTTCGAAAATGTGACGGGCCACTTCATTGTCCAGCGATGATAAGGGATCATCCTTGAAATGAGAAAGGAAAACAGACATGGTTAAATGAAAGAACGAAATATTAATAGTTGAACAAAGAGAAGAATTACGCCGAGCAGAAATATTATGACAAATGACATCAGTTTAACTCGGAGCATCATGACCAAGCACACCATACACTTTCTCCCATACAATTCCAAATATTTTTCGATTGATATCAAATTATTAAAAAAAATATGAAAATTTTGGTTGTTATTCCTTACCATTATCACCACATTGGCCGATGAATACAAGGCTCTGGCAATTGCCACACGTTGCCTTTGGCCACCCGACAAATTAATGCCTCTCTCGCCGATAACAGTTAAATCTCCCGCTGGCATCAAATCTATGTCCGGCTTTAGAGCACAGGCATCCAACACAAAGTCATAACGTTTCGGTCGAAATGATTCGCCAAATAGAATATTTTCACGTATACTGGCATTCAGCAGCCATGGTTGTTGCGGTACAAAGGCAATTGTTGATGACCTGCAATAGGGGGGAAAATAATACATAAAGAAGTGGCATAAATAAAAATCTATTGCAAAAAAACATTTGTTTATAACATCAAATATACAAGGGTTTCGAGTTAATCTATATATATAACCAGTAAGGAAAGTAGTAAAGTCGGACTGGGCCGACTATATGATACCCTTCACCACTTTGGGTATATTTTACATATGTATCCTAACAGACGACGCGTTTTGTTATAAATCTATATCTGAATAAATTTCAGGGAAAATTGCCAGAGACTAATTTATATAAGATCATCACGTTGTGTCAATCGGCCAAGCTATGGATCTTTTCACGAAGCTTAGCAACATCATTCTACACTTAATTCAGTACCCTATACCAAAATTCGTGCAAATCGAAAGATATATAGGGTCTTTGGGAGCTATATCTAAACCTGAACCGATTTTCGCGAAACTTTGCACACATCATTCGTGACCTTATTCATTACGCTGTGCCAAATTTCGTGCAAATCGAAATATATAGGGACTTTGGTGCACCATTTACCTTAAATCGGACGAAAATATATATGGGAGCTATATCTAAATCTGATTCGATTTTTCCCAATTTCAATAGGGTTCATCCTTGGGCGAAATAAGTTAACTGTGCCAAATTTTATCCAATTCGGATCATAAATGCGACCTGTACTTTGTTTACAATTTAACATGGACAGACGGACGGACGGACGGGCATGCATAAATCGACTTAGAAAGTGATTCTATGCATATTCTCAAAAGGAACCATGGGTCTATCTCGATTATTTTTGCCTGTTACAAACATATGCACAAAGACATAATACCCTGTACCACAGTGTGGAGAAGGGTATAAAAATGGAGTATAAAATGTATAGTAACTCATCAATTATGAGCAGCTGGACCGATTTTACTCAAAATGGGTTTCAATTGTCGGTAACTGCAGTGGGAAGGTTTTTATGAAATAAATTACTTTCAGTTGTCTGTTATTAAAGTGGAATGTTTTTAAAGAAGGAACATTTCGAGAAAAATCCGCGAAAATGTTGCAAAATATATGTTTAAGGATATTTGGATTTCCACACATTTTTTTTTTTTTTTTTTTTTTTTGAAGTTTTATGATTTCATAACTTCGTAGTTCTTTTTTAGTCGAAAATTGTCAGCGTATAAGAAATGGTCAATTATGGAAAATTCTCAAAATATGTTCATCACATATAAATTTGTATTTTATAGAGAAAAAAATTAATAATATGAAACCTGGCGGAAGGCCAGGAAAACCTATCCAAATAAGTGGAAAACCAACTGAATCTGATATTTTCAGGAGAAAACGAAACTTCTGATACACATGTTGGGCAAGAACCTTGAACATATTGAATATGAAGCGTGATGGTTAAAAAAGAGGTACAAAATTATTGAAGTCCTGAATAGTGCATGTTACCATAATATAGGAGTTATGCCAAAACGGAGTTCGATATTAATAATTGTTGGTAGGGTTAAAAAACATAACATTACAGTAATTTACGAGGACGAGGTATACAATGCAGTGATCGATTAAAACAGAGCGTCTGGAAAACTAATAAAAGAAACCCATAGAAGATCCTTCGCGGTCACATGGCTATCAGGCAGTCCGTCGATGTCCTCTCATCAGGACTAATCGGAAAGATACAATATCCGATCACTTCTGTACAAAGTTGTGAATATTAAATTGCACCCTGATCATAATCTTATTAAAAATTACCAAAACCCAACCAACTTAATAAATACCATGTCGCCTGAGACGTCAACGTCCGCTGTTGGAAAATATAGCTTTAAAACAAAATAGAACCTGTAAAGGATGTGAATTTCAACCAGACTGATAGCGGTGATAATTACCAGACTAGTCATAGTGCCGAATGTGCCCCATAAAATGCCGAAGCTATCCCGGGTAGGGGCACATTCGGCAAATTTTACTTTTTTTAAAAAACTGTAAAAAATGTTAACAAATACTAATTTATTATATATTTTTGGTACTAGTTTTTATATTTAGGTATTTGGTATTTTGATTGGCTGTACCAAAACTCTTAATTTGATCTCTGTTTTATTATAGCCCCATATAACGGCAGCACCATTATCAGATATTTTGAGAATTTTAATCATCTTTGTCTCACGTATTTTTCGATAAGTTCGAGGTCCTATCATAAAATGAGTTTTTTCTAGGTTCCCTCATTAATTAAATAATCCCTCGTATGCATATCAGAATGAGGAGTTAACCTATAAACTCAATCTTCAAAATTGATCTAAGATAAAAAAAAATCCTGAAGTTTTTATAATTTGGTTGGCAAGGTTCCAGATAGTTAACATTCTACCATTAAAACAGGTTTGGGAATTTAGATCCGGAATATAAGATATAGATTGTCAATTAACACTTGTTCTGACGAACCCACTATAGGCCACAGATCCAATTTATTGGGATTACAAAATAAATATCACATATAAGGGTTTCGGGGATGCTGATTACGATTCTGTAAGAAAAAGTTAAATTTTGAAAATCAAATAAGATGATACAAAATGGCGGATCAACCAAAAAAATAAAATTTCATTTCTTAGCAGTTTCTTAGCATGAAATCACTAGTTTATGTAATATGGGTATAAAACTAATTAAACTAATTAATTAATTAAAATTAAAATATAGCCAATTTGGTTTAAAAACTTGGCCAAAATCACCAATACACCGAATAATGTATGGTCCGATTATATGGCGTTTACCCGAAACATATGCCAATATTGATTATTTTCACACCCAATGAGAATTCAAAATACTAAATTACAGGTAATTTAGTTGAAAAACACGCACAATATCCCCCCATAAAACAAAATAAGGGTGGTACAGTTATGTAGGGCTTACCCCAAAAAGTTGACCAGAATTGATAATTTTTGGTAAGAATAAGAATAGAGATTATGTCGAATTTATAACTCTGGAATTACTGAAGTATATAAAAAAAGGGAATAATTTTGGGTTAATTGATCTGTCGTTGCAAACTGTTCATGATATTGACCTCCAAAGTTTATTTTGGTGGAAGCTGTGTCTACTTTCATGTAAAAAAATGTGTAAAAACAGGTTGAGGCAAATCAGTTTTTTATGTCCTCTATCGATTTGTGATTAAACCACTCATTTCACTGTCTTCGTGTCAAAGAAAAACTAGAAGCCAACAAAATAGGGACTACGCCCCTTATGTATCATTTACAAAATTTTAACTGCATCTACCTTTAAATGATGCTGACATTTTGAAGCTCGATTTTTAGTGTTATTTGAATTTTACTTCTAGCTTTAATACGCAAACAGGAATTTCTAAAAATCGATTATAAGATTATTGTAGTCGCGAGTCTTTGTATAATTTAATATGTATTTTGTGTATTATAAATCTTCTTCGTGAAAATCCATCTACTAGGACGGCGGGAACTGGCCTTCCAAAAACACGAAATTTGGCACAAAATGTTTTTGAAAATATCGCGGATTTATTTGCGTTTTCTGTGGATCGCTTCAATAAGTGACCTCATACGGATTTTGATCTTTTTCGAAAAGAGATCTTTAAAAACTTCAGCCGAAAGAGAGATGTACCCAAACTATCTCAAAAATAGTGTGAGCTGGCACATCCATGGTTTTTAATGGACCACATTGAAATTGGTATAGATCGATGAATTTTTTTAGGGTGCACACCGAAATCGGATGCGCGTTAATGGCATATGGAGTTTTCGGAAATTATTCACGTTTTACGTTTTTTTGGGTACTTCAATTCAACGTGTGGCACATCTTAGCCGTCTAATGAAATTTCGCAAAATATATATGGATTGGAAGATAAACTTCAGTACTTCCATGAAACCGCATGCGCATCAAATGATTTTGAGAATTACGCGATTTAGACGCAATTTAAAATGTATATTTTATAATATTATTTTTTTAAGATTTTTTCCTATTTATAGAACCCTAAGATTTATCGGAAGGGTCTTGATATAATCCGCAAGGCGTATACTTATACACAAAAAGTGATTATTATTATTATTATATATGTACATTTTTCGGCGAAATTCGGGTCAAATAGCAGAATAACCCCAACATTTTTTTCTGAAATTTCTTGTATAAAATTAAAAAATAAATATGATGACATTATTTTTTCGAACCAAAAACAAATATTTTTCCTCAATATCTTGTTTTGTTGTCGCTGTGATTTACAAACCGCTTCACGGACTTGTGTGAAGCGGTTTGCGGTTTTTAAATTAATTTTTAGGTGTGTGTATGTCATTAATATAATGAAAATATTGAAGTAATCGGCTATATTTTTTGGTGTGGTCCTGCATATAACGGTAATTTGGTATTTTGTATTTTAATTGGCTGTCAAATCTCAATATTGATCTCCCCATATAACGGTAGCACCACTATTCGATATTTTGAGAATTTAAATCATCTTTTTCTCACGTATTTTTCGATATGTTCGAGGTCCTATCATAACATGAGTTGTTTTTCTAGGTGCCCTCATTAATTTTAATTAAATAAGCCCTCGTATGAATGGCAGAATGAGGAGTTAAACTATAAACTCAATCTTCATAATTTATGTAAGTTAAAAAAAACAAATCTTGAAGTTTTTATAATTTTGTTGGCAAGGTTCCAGATAGTTAACATTCTACCATTAAAACAGGTTTGGGAATTTAGATCCGGAATATAAGATATAGACTGTCAATTTACACCTGTTCTGACGATCCCACTATGGGCCAGAGATCCAAATTATTGGGATTACAAAATAAATATCACATATAAGGGTTTCGGGGATGCTGATTACGATTCTGTAAGAAAAAGTTAAATTTTGAAAATCAAATAAGATGATACAAAATGGCGGATCAACCAAAAAATAAAATTTCATTTCTTAGCAGTTTCTTAGCATGAAATCGCTGGTTTATGTATTATGAGTATAAAACTAATTAAACTAATTAATTAATTAAAATTAAAATATAGCCAATTTGGTTTAAAAACTTGACCAAAATCACCAATACACCGAATAATGTATGGTCCGATTATATGGCGTTTACCCGAAACATATGCCAATATTGATTATTTTCACACCCAATGAGAATTCAAAATACTAAATTACAGGTAATTTAGTTGAAAAACACGCACAATATCCCCCCATAAAACAAAATAAGGGTGGTACAGTTATGTAGGGCTTACCCCAAAAACTTGACCAGAATTGATAATTTTTGGTAAGAATATGTGCTACACAATTCGAACCCAAAATAGAGATTATGTCGAATTTATAACTCTGGAATTACTGAAGTATATAAAAAAGGGAATAATTTTGGGTTAATTGATCTGTCGTTGCAAACTGTTCATGATATTGACCTCCAAAGTTTATTTTGGTGGAAGCTGTGTCTACTTTCATGTAAAAAAATTTGTAAAAACAGGTTGAGGCAAACCAGTTTTTTATGTCCTCTATCGATTTGTGTTTAAACCACTCATTTCACTGTCTTCGTTTCAAAGAAAAACTAGAAGCCAACAAAATGGGGACTACGCCCCTTATGTACCATTTACAAAATTTTGGCTGCATCTACCTTTAAATGATGCTGACATTTTGAATGACCTCATACGGATTTTGATCTTTTTCGAAAAGAGAACTTTAAAAACTTCAGCCGAAAGAGAGATGTACCCAATTTATCTCAAAAATAGTGTGAGCTGGGACATCCATGGTTCTTAATGTACCACATTGAAATCGGTATAGATCGATGTACTGTACCACATTGAAATCGGTATAGATCAATGTACCACATTGAATCGGTATAGGGTGCACACCGAAATCGGATGCGCTTTAATGGCATATGGAGTTTTCGGAAATTATTCGCGTTTTACGATTTTTTGGGTACTTCAATTCAACGTGTGGCACATCTTAGCCGTCAAATGAAATTTCGCAAAATATATATGGATTGGAAAATAAACTTCAGTACTTCCTGGAAAACGCATGCGCATCTATGATTTTTTTAAGATTTATTCCTATTTATAGAACCCTAAGATTTATCGGAAGGGTCTTGATATAATCCGCAAGGCGTATACTTATACACAAAAAGTGATTATTATATATGTAAATTTTTCGGCGAAATTCGGGTAAAATAGCAGAATAACCCCAACATTTTTTTTTTCTGAAATTTCTTGTATAAAATTATAAAATAAATATAATGACATTATTTTTTCGAACCAAAAACAAATATTTTTCCTGAATATCTTGTTTTGTTGTCGCTGTGATTTACAAACTGCTTCACGGACTTGTGTGATTTTGACATCATTTGATTCATCATGGTGTTTAGATTATGTAGATATTTTTAAATTAATTTTAGGTGTGTGTATGTCATTAATATAATGAAAATATTGATGTAATCGGCTATATTTTTTATATTTCTCATATTTCGCGAAGATGTGCAACTTTATCGGGATTATTATAATATATTCATATTCTTATTTTACGGAGGAAGATCTATATCAACGTGTTTGGTCAATATAATAAACGGCATAATTTTAAGATTTTTTTCTTATGCCCAAAATTAAAACCTCAACCAAAAAATTGATTGCGAACGGTTTCGGAGTCAGAACATTCTCTATAGGTGTACCAAAAATCAATGATGTGCCACAAAAACAAAAAAAGCTGATTTTTTGAAAATGGAATATTAAAAATTTGGCAATATTGCCCATATACAAAACTTTTGATGGTCATCTCCAAATTACTAATAATTTTTACTTCCCTTGTAATCACCAGTCGCTTCTATTTAATTAACAGTCATTCCATTTTTATATTTTGACACATTTCAATGCTATATTAAAATTTTTCAAATATAAATTGTATTTACAAAAATATGAAATTATGATTTTGACCTCATGTCATTTGTAAACCGTGAACAACAATGTTATAAAACTGTGAGTGGGACCTTTAAAATTTGTATAGAAAATACTCTTAAAAACATCAATTAAGGCCTCTTGAAAATATTTAAGAACTTTTAAAAAATAAATCATCTATAATTCAATTGAAATCAAATAAATATGATATCCTTTTTATTATACATATTTTTATTATTATATACACAATTTGTATACACATATTCTTATTTTATAACCGAGAAAAATATGTTTCCTTCCTTAACATAAACGGACACAAACACACACACACAAAGTCGTTATTGTTGTTGGTTGTACACACATATTTTTATATTGCATTGGCATATGAAGTTGCAAAGAAGGCAATGCCTTTTTGCTGCCATATAAATACAATATGTAGAAATAAAGTTAAACACATACATACACCAACACATTTAGTGTAAATACATACACAAGTCTTTAAGTATTCATATAGCGGAATAATAAAAAAAGGAGAAAGAATCCTTTTTATATGCATTTCACAAGTAATAATGCCCAGCAAACATTTTGGTACACTTTACCAAAAAGTAGATGGAGATGTTACAATTTTCGCCTATCTGAGCTTTGAAAATTTGCAAAGACATTGCTAACGATATTTGGTATTGAAAATAGTATATGCCGATCCATTTTTTGGTGAGTTTACCACATATAATGGGTCGGCCTCATTTTCAGTATTTTGAAAGTTTTAGACACATTTTTAAGTTTGGAATTCATAAAGAGTGACAACGCAAGAAATGTTCAATAATGGTAACATTTTGTATATATCCCCAGAGAAAGTTCCAGACTCCTTTTTACTATTTTAAAGACTCATTTCACTCATTTCACTGTCTTCGTTTCAAAGAAAAACTAGAAGCCAACAAAATGGGGACTACGCCCCTTATGTACCATTTACAAAATTTTGGCTGCATCTACCTTTAAATGATGCTGACATTTTGAATGACCTCATACGGATTTTGATCTTTTTCGAAAAGAGAACTTTAAAAACTTCAGCCGAAAGAGAGATGTACCCAATTTATCTCAAAAATAGTGTGAGCTGGGACATCCATGGTTCTTAATGTACCACATTGAAATCGGTATAGATCGATGTACTGTACCACATTGAAATCGGTATAGATCAATGTACCACATTGAATCGGTATAGGGTGCACACCGAAATCGGATGCGCTTTAATGGCATATGGAGTTTTCGGAAATTATTCGCGTTTTACGATTTTTTGGGTACTTCAATTCAACGTGTGGCACATCTTAGCCGTCAAATGAAATTTCGCAAAATATATATGGATTGGAAAATAAACTTCAGTACTTCCTGGAAAACGCATGCGCATCTATGATTTTTTTAAGATTTATTCCTATTTATAGAACCCTAAGATTTATCGGAAGGGTCTTGATATAATCCGCAAGGCGTATACTTATACACAAAAAGTGATTATTATATATGTAAATTTTTCGGCGAAATTCGGGTAAAATAGCAGAATAACCCCAACATTTTTTTTTTCTGAAATTTCTTGTATAAAATTATAAAATAAATATAATGACATTATTTTTTCGAACCAAAAACAAATATTTTTCCTGAATATCTTGTTTTGTTGTCGCTGTGATTTACAAACTGCTTCACGGACTTGTGTGATTTTGATATCATTTGATTCATGATGGTGTTTAGATTATGTAGATATTTTTAAATTAATTTTTAGATGTGTGTATGTCATTAATATAATGAAAATATATTTTTTTATTTTTCTGATATTTCGCGAAGATGTGCAATTTTATCGGGATTATTATAATATATTCATATTCTTATTTTACGGAGGAAGATCTATATCAACGTGTTTGGTCAATATAATAAACGGCATAATTTTAAGATTTTTTTCTTATGCCCAAAATTAAAACCTCAACCAAAAAATTGATTGCGAACGGTTTCGGAGTCAGAACATTCTCTATAGGTGTACCAAAAATCAATGATGTGCCACAAAAACAAAAAAAGCTGATTTTTTGAAAATGGAATATTAAAAATTTGGCAATATTGCCCATATACAAAACTTTTGATGGTCATCTCCAAATTACTAATAATTTTTACTTCCCTTGTAATCACCAGTCGCTTCTATTTAATTAACAGTCATTCCATTTTTATATTTTGACACATTTCAATGCTATATTAAAATTTTTCAAATATAAATTGTATTTACAAAAATATGAAATTATGATTTTGACCACATGTCATTTGTAAACCGTGAACAACAATGTTATAAAACTGTGAGTGGGACCTTTAAAATTTGTATAGAAAATACTCTTAAAAACATCAATTAAGGCCTCTTGAAAATATTTAAGAACTTTTAAAAAATAAATCATCTATAATTCAATTGAAATCAAATAAATATGATATCCTTTTTATTATACATATTTTTATTATTATATACACAATTTGTATACACATATTCTTATTTTATAACCGAGAAAAATATGTTTCCTTCCTTAACATAAACGGACACAAACACACACACACAAAGTCGTTATTGTTGTTGGTTGTACACACATATTTTTATATTGCATTGGCATATGAAGTTGCAAAGAAGGCAATGCCTTTTTGCTGCCATATAAATACAATATGTAGAAATAAAGTTAAACACATACATACACCAACACATTTAGTGTAAATACATACACAAGTCTTTAAGTATTCATATAGCGGAATAATAAAAAAAGGAGAAAGAATCCTTTTTATATGCATTTCACAAGTAATAATGCCCAGCAAACATTTTGGTACACTTTACCAAAAAGTAGATGGAGATGTTACAATTTTCGCCTATCTGAGCTTTGAAAATTTGCAAAGACATTGCTAACGATATTTGGTATTGAAAATAGTATATGCCGATCCATTTTTTGGTGAGTTTACCACATATAATGGGTCGGCCTCATTTTCAGTATTTTGAAAGTTTTAGACACATTTTTAAGTTTGGAATTCATAAAGAGTGACAACGCAAGAAATGTTCAATAATGGTAACATTTTGTATATATCCCCAGAGAAAGTTCCAGACTCCTTTTTACTATTTTAAAGACTTTAGTTGTATTTCCCCAACGAAGTGCTTGCAATTGAATATTTTGCGTTCTAAGAAGTGAAAAAAAAAATCAGAAAATGTGCGATATAAAGGTCCCGCCTCATTTTGCCACCCACCTGCTACAATTTGATTTAATATGAGTGGCTGTAAATGTACAATGGCCTATAAAGGTTTCGACCTATTTAATGAAACTGGAAAATTACCACATTTTGGAGGGTGTAAGAAGTTCGGCCGGACTTGTGATTTCTTATTTTTGTCCTAGAGAAAATTATCTCACAAACTTCTCAAATTGTTCGCTGGTCCCCTTTATGTCACATGGCTGGATAATTTCCGCTTCTTTTACACTCCTCGTAGTACTATTTTTTCCTGCGCTCTTTTTATTACCAACAAAATTCAATTTATATGCAATAAGTTGTCTCCGGCACTGGAGGGTATCCCGCTTTCTTAGCGGAAAGACATATAACCAAACGATTTTTTATGTACAAACCAAACATTATAATGTTGACTACTTGATCTTTGCACACACATATACATACGTACACGTACATATTGCATACACCAAAGAAATTGTTTAGGCTTTTGGCCAAAAATATAACCATAAACATAAATGCTTGGTTACTCTCGAATTTTGTTGCTTTCATAAAACATCCAAATGAAGTGCAATATTTTTTATGTATTTTTGTTGTTGCTTCGATTCGTGTAGCGTAGATATAAATAAGTTTACAAAAAATACATTTATTGACATATTGAAAATTTATTACTACGGAAATTGACTCCTGTTAAACTAGAGATAACGTGATAATTTTGTAAGGCTTTCCTAGTGTGAATATAAAAGATATTCAAGGACAGAATTTTCTTTGGACATTGAAATTCTGAATTTATGACAGAAAATAATGACTGTTGAATGTTTTGCTTGAAACATTTGTAATTGGGATTAAATACTTGGTAGGTACATATCCTTGGAAGTTTCATAGCATATCAACAACAAAATTTCTCCCAAAAATTAGTCAGGTAAGTGTACCACACGAAAATAAATTCGGGAGCTGTGTATATTAATATTGATAGCGTTCCACTTTGGCTAATGGTAAGGCATACCACGTGTCCATTTCAAGATTGAGAAGGCAAGGATTGGATGAGAACATGCCCCACTCCCAAGAATATCGTTTATTGGTAGCTATTCAGATAAACCTTCATCGGAGTGAGACGGCATATTGACTCTGATGGAAAAATTAATTAATGGTATTATAGGCATCGGTATTAGAGGCATAGGAACCTTGAATTGTTAAAATACGGAACGGGCAGCGAAGTACTGATAGAAGTACTGGGTAGAATACGGGAGATTGATCAAAGATAGGTTAGGCCAGCCCAACCATTTCCGCCTAAAAACTGATGACATAGTCAAGAATATCAAAATTTTAAGGGATATAATAGTAAAGTCTTTTGAAGAATATTTTCCACTTCGAGAGGGTAAATCTGCCATCGAAAAACCCTACATGACTGAGAAGATTCCAAACAAAGGAAAAGTGTTCCGAAGACTTTACAACTTACCACACCGAAAAAATACGTAGTATATTGGTATAATTTCCATGCTTAGTGAAGTGAAACAACTTGACAAGAACCACCAATCGAAACTCCTTGAAATATTAGGTTGGGGAAAAGAAATATTATAATTGTAATTTATTTATTTATTTATTTTTTTTTTTTTGGTAAGTGGTTTAGAACAGTTATGATAGATTTTTAGCTCCTGGACGATGTTACGACTGCTAACATGCTGGTCAACTGCTATCATTTCTTCGATTTTATCGACATTTTCGACCACCGACCTAGCTGTGCCAGGTGCATCTTTAACATCAAAAATTCCGGCACGGAATCTACGAAATAAAAATTGCACATAATTGGCTGTTGCAGTATCCAAACCATAAACCAAGCCATACAGACATACATGTATGCTATAAATTCTAATATCGCTCCATGTTTTAACGTAGGTCTCAGTTGGCCAGGAGGCCAACATACATGTATGCTATAAATTCTAATATCGCTCCAAGTTTTAACATACCTCTTATATAAATGCCCCATCCTCTTGTCGATGTTTCGAAGTCTAAACAGAATATTGCCCTCAAAGTAAATATAGTTTATTATTGTGAGTTCAACATTTGTTCTATATAAGTGCACCTCTCCTCCGATTTACCCGCTATATACGTTCCAGAAAAAAATTGTGTAAATTCGACATATTTTGTGTGGAAAATCGTAGAAATCATAAAAAACGGCAAATTCTTTAAAATAATAAATAAAAATAAATAGGTAGTCCATTAAATCAATCTATTAATAACCAGTGAACGGAGCAGTATAGTCGGACTGACCACAAGACCCTACGCAACCACCAGCGTAATATTTTTTGTAGTATTGTTTTTAAGCATTTGTAGAGTATTATCAGTGGAAAAATATTGAGAGTCTCTGGTAATTATTTTTTGAGATAAAAGCCACGGTCATTCACGCGTCTCCAAATATACATAATTTTAGACGTCGTTGCTAATAACAGTTTAAATATTCTTTACATAAATATGAAATTAAACAACACGCAGGCTACACAAATTTGCGGAACACTAAATTGGATCCCTATTAAAAATAATTTAAAAAGCTTAACCCATTCGAAAGCTATAACGAAATTTCTATAAAAGTTTTATAGATTATCATTTAAACATGAAAGTGATTACATGATTCGTATAGACTAATTTACAAAAAATGCATATTCGATATTGATTTACCTATAATTATCAAAAGGAACTCTTTTTTACAGATTCAGGCTCTTCAGATCATACATATAATATATAGCGCGATTAAAAAACTAAGAAAAATATAGTTTCCTAAATATATTTGCCTATATGTGTTCATTCCAAACGATATGAATGATAATTACACCCTTCACACTATGAAAAAATTCGATGTACCACAGTGTGGTGAAGGGTATAAAAAGGAGATGATGGATGCGGCCAATAATAAAATCATGGAGCGCCATCTGCAAGGGACTATCACTGATACACTTTCAGTTATCAAGTAGCATAGAAGCCCTTATGAAATTAGTAGCAAATATCGTATCCATAAACGACACTTCCAAACATAAACAAGTGAGGAAATTCCTCAACTAAAAGAGGCGACGGTCGTTGCAGAACAACACACTGCTGGTGGAAAAGTGGAGAGTTTTCTACAGGGAGGAAAACAAAAATGGGACTATCCTTGTAGTATGCTAGGACAGGTATTCAATGGCAAGTGGTAGTACATCGGTGGTAGTACATCCATTGTATTGAGACGGCAATAATGGCTCTGATGAAAAAATAAATTGAAGGTAATATATACACCGGGCTAATTCAAGTACCTTGGACTGACTAAACCATATAAATTAGCAAAAATTGTGCCCAAAAACCCAATATGCCACAAAAACGTGTGCTATTCCGTTCGACTCGCCGATACCACCACCAATGGCGTAGCTGTAGCGACTGGTTAGGTTTAATATTTCATGGCAACATATGCTTCTGAAACAAGTCCAATACTAGTGTGAAATTCTGGATACTGATCAAAGAATGCACTGATGACATATATAGGAATGAACAGAACCTAGCGGAAACCATAGCAATGTACTTCGAAGGAAATTGTCCTCAGAGCGTTATTAGACCAATTCTAAAATACTCGTCTGACTACAGAAATTCCAGCATGCTGTCGAGGTCTGCGTTGAGTAATGCGGATAAAATTAATTAGAGCTTTGGAGACTATATGTTGCATACATTCAATTGATATCCGACTTAAAGCAATGCAACAGTGAATCGACAACGGACACAATATACCGCTCAAAAACTCGGTATATTTTACAGCTTTTCTTTGCAAAGGCGAAAATGCAAGCCAAGTGGCGAAAATTGTGAATGGTGTTTATGGTACTATTTACGAAATTACCGACTTAAGGGGGTGTGAATAAAAATTCTAAAGACTATTATTATGGTGGTGGTGTAAAAACCCCCTCTTTTTAACCCAACCGTCCTTCCATCAGCTGAAATCAGGATAGAGATCGCAATATTGAATATAGAGGTTTCAGATGTTGCACAAATGAATTATATCAGTCCACTTTATAGATTTAACCCCATATAACGGTAGAAAATGTAATATTTACGGGACATCAAAAATTGAATTTTTATTAATTCCCTCTGTTGGTTCGAAGTTTTTTGTGGGGACTATGGTCGCGTTTTCTTAACCGAATTTACACTAATTTCATATTGTTGGCTTTCATTGGCTAGTCATTGCCCGATTTGAAGCCCTCATATGCCACAAATGTAAGTGTAGTTTATCATTACGGATTCCTGGAGGGTGACAAATATTTTTCCAATAATTGTCTATATAGGTCTGAATTTTGACATAACCCTCAAATAAATGTCTCATCTCATTTTCTATAATTTAGTCGTATGTTCACACTGTAGTGTATGTCATTGGGAATTCCGGGTTCTCGCCCGTACAGTAGTTTTTTTTAAGTACATGTTTTGAGAAAGCGCCTAAAAATACAGACCCCTTCATTATACCCTCCACCAATAGATGGACTGTACATTAAATTTGTCATTCCGTTTGCAACGCATCAACATATTTACCGGAGACCTCACAAAGTATAATATATTTTTGATCAGAATAAAACTCTATGTCTATTTACACATGTCGTTCTGTCTGTCCGTCTGTTGAAGTCACTATAGAAACCACAATATTTAAGATAGAGCTCTGAAATTTTGCACAGACATTGCTAGTACTTGTAGGATGTTTGGTGTTACAAATGGGATATATCAGTCCACGTTTTGGTGTAGCAATTGTGTTACGGTACCCAAAAATATTCGGTATTTTGGCACGCATTTCAACAGAATTGGCTATAATTTCATATTTTTGGGTTATTATTGTATAGCACATCTCTATACTAAACATTATTCATATTGGGGGTTTTTGGATACGTTTTTAACCGAATTGGCTGTAATTTAGTATTTTGGGTTCTCATTGTATATTTCATGTCCGTACAAGAATTATTAATACTGACGAAATGAGGAAATGGGCGATTGAGACCCACAAAACCCTTTTGGGAAAATGAGGGGGACAGAAAAATCACCAAATTTTTATGGGGTGACCCAAGTGAAGACAAAAATAAGCAAATCCTAACTCTAAGCAAAAAAGAAATAAGCCTTCTGACGGGTATTCTGACGGAACACCTCAGCCTGAAAGCACATCTTCTCAAGATTGGATGCTAAGATAACAGCAGGTGCAGAGCGTGTGTGGAAGACGGTGAAACGCTGGAACATTTCCTGTGCCATTGCTCAGCTTTTACATGCCATCGGAAACAATTCTTAGGAAATGACACTCTTCACGGACTAACCGATCTGACGGGGTGTGAATGGAAAAGACTGAAGGAGTTCTCAAATAACACGGAATTCCTAGATTTATAAGAGAATCAAACCCAAATGTTTTTAATCTAAACCTTCACTAATTCTAACTTTCTCCGCAGTTCCAGAGCGCACAACAGGCCTCAATTGGCTTATGTGTATATCCTTTTCATGTTGGACATGTGGTGGTATCATCCACCCCTCTTTTCAACCAAATTTAACCTAACCTAATACTAACTCAAATTTCAGGGAAAGCCCCCATATAATGGTAACTCACAATATTTGGTATTTTGGAAACTTTATTTAACGGAGTTGTATTTTGGGTTTTCATTGTATAACACATCTTTGTGCTAAAAATTATTTGACTGCAGCGCCTATATCACGCTACAACTACATCTCTGTATTAAAGATGGTTTCACTCACTAAAATGATCAATATTGATCCCCGGTTTAGCATAGTCCCATAAAACGCCACGTCTTTTTCGGTATATTCAAGGTCTTATCATAACATGAGTCATCTCCTAGAAGCCCCAATTAATTTTAAATATTTTGAATGACATCCTCATGGTGGAGGTTTTAAAGCCCAATTTAACATCGTTTTAACTTGTTCACACAAAAGTTTGGGTTCAAAAGAGCTGTGCTTATTGCTTAGCCATTGCACATTGCGTGCACAATTTCGTATTGTTCGGGTCATGACTGTGACCTCTAGAGCGAACAGAAAAAATCATTTTAATTTTTCTAATCTAATTAATTTAATAGCTGTCCATAAATTATACTCGGCGATTTTTATTAAAAAATTTAAATACTTATTTTAAGCTAATTATAATCACACATTAACTTCGCAAATGCCTAAACTTTAATCTCATCATATAATATGTCCTTTTTTCACAGTAAACTCCTCTCCGGTTACTAAAATTTAATACATTATTTTACTCTTTTGTAACATGACCAGGAACTTCCTTTTACTAGTTGTCATAGCCATTGTTGCACGAGTTAACTTATATTTATGCCGCCGTTGTTGTTGCTGCTGTTGTTTTGTTGACTTGACCATGTTTTGGTCTTGTTGTCGGTATGTTGTTGACAGTGTTGTTGGTTGGTTTGCTCGTTCGTTCGTTGTTGCTGCCTGGATGTTCCCAGATTTTCATATATAGTTTTAATGCCTAAATAAACAAAATTTACTAAACATCCGCACCGAGGCAAAACAAAACACCCTCACATTAACATTTATACTCTTCTGGAGGCTACTACCATCAGCTAAACTTCATTATCAATACAACAGAGTAGAACCGAACTTTTCAGTAACATTCAAGACTTTACATGGGGTTTAGACTATAATTATGCCAAAGTTGTGCATTCTACTTATTTAACACATACTTATGTATTTGTGTGCGCGCGCGTATGTGTGTACGTGCTATTTATCCACCCTTCAAAACATTCGAATAATTGTAGGTTATAAAAGTCGAATAATAGAAGGGGGAATGACGTTTTTGTTGAATAAAATAGGCAGCAATGCTGTTTGGTGTAGTGTAAAGTGTATTCGAAAATTTTGCAACAAGGCCAGATTAGGGGGCAATGCAAATACGCACAGTGGGATCAAAATAGCATGATAACTAAGGGAAGAAATTTAAGATGTAATTAAATGTTCTAGATTATCACGCGGTTGAAGCCAACATAATGACTTAAAATTTAAGTCATGCAAATAGTTTCGACTTATATGCTGTTCATCCTTCTGTCTGTCTGTCTGTCTGTCTGTCCATGTTTTATTCTAAACAAAGTACAGCTTGCATTTATGATCTGAATGAGATGAAATATGGCACAGCTGATTTATTTGTGTGAATACTTCGAGTTTTTCCAAAACGAAATGACAAATATCCGCAATTTGTTACTTATTCCCCACAGTGCTTGCTTTATATATACATATATTTAATATAGCAATTGTTCCCCAAAATATATTTCACTACCAAAGTTTAGTTCTATTATCCCTGGCCTATGTATTTTACAAAACATACCCAGGCTCTTCATTAGCAATAGCCGAAGTAGTAGCAGTGTAATGTTCATTTCCCTCTAAATATTGGTGCGATGCGTGCATGTGTGTGTGATATTGTATGCATACAAGTATAACTATTAATTAAATATTTAAATCAAGTTAAAAGGTTTAAAATTGTGCACGACAATTTTCACATAAATAATAAACAATAATTAAACGCATACGTAAATGCCAGCAAATTTAGCAAAAATATTTTCTGGTGTATTGTGGACGCTGCAATGAATGCGAGGATATTTAATTTCCAACACAAACTAGTGAGAGGGGGTAAAATTCAAAATTTTGCCAATGTATATATTCATTCATTTAATTTACAGAACAAAAAAAATTATAATGGAAATTTTTGAAATAGTGTTGTAAACATGCACGGACTTTTGATGGTACAATAATATAATGGTACCATTATGTCTGATATTACAAGGTTAGTGGTTATTTCAGTTGATATTTATTTATTATAATAAAATAATAACAATAAAAATCAATATAAATTTATAGGAAATAAAAAGTCAATGAATTTGTACGATTAAAATGTCAATTGTTTAAAGTTAATTATTTTTACCTAAATTAATTCAATACATCGTTCAATGAGTCATGAATTTACAACAATTAACTAAAATTTATAAAACAATAGTTCATTTATGGTTCACAAAAATATAAATTAGACTTTTTATGAAAAATGAATAGTTAATTTATAGTAAACGTTGGCGTATTAATAATATTAATACATATACGTCAACTGGTACCTAAGCAGCCAAACATGACGGAAACGTTCAACAATGGAGTTGGTACTTTCAGGCCATTTTCGTGTAAGCCTGAGTAACTGATAATTCACCGTATGAAGAAAAGAGAAACCAGAGAACAAGTGTCTAAAGAGTGTACTCATTTACCGTGGTTGACCTAAATCTCTTAAGGGAACCCCACCCATTCTCGATTTTAATTTTTCAAGATTTTCAATGGGCTGGTAATTCAATACCAATGCTTGTTAAGGTTTGCAACTTTGTACATACATACTTGAAGATTTAAAAAAAGAAAAAAAAATAATTTACAAAAAATTTTTGTTATTGCTTTGTTGTTGTTTTTTGTAATTAAAGAAAAGTCCTTATTTTTGATGGTGGGCATGATAATTCCTCACTGGATCATCGGAATCCGAAAATTCCAACGGTGTTAGAAAGAGTACATGTCTGGCTCTCGTATGAACTAGGATTATTGACTTCGCTCTAAAATTAACAAAATGGCGGACCTTTGAAAAAATATTTTTGGAAAATCACCGATTTTTGACAAAAAACCAAGTTAAAAATAAGAATGATCTTCACCGATTGGCTTTATCCTAGTTCATACGATAGCAGTACACTCACAGAGAAACGTGTAAAAATTTGGAATCGATTGGGTTATTAGTTTTTGAGTTATCGTGCCCACCATTCGCAAAAGAGAAAAACGCGTTTAAAGTTTGAGAAACCCTTTAGCCGTCACTTGATGCTGACACAATAAATCGGCTATATCTTCAAGAGTTCTTGCGATTTTCGCTTGAAATTTTGTAGGGACATTAAAATTTTGTAGGGACATTGAATTAGTGTAGATTCGAATTAAATCAAAAAAAATTTGACCCCGAGAATGGGGGGCCCCTTAATGTAATTTTGAGACGCTTTCTTCAAGTACTAATTTTGTAACAAATTCACCTGAAAATGAATACATACATATGTATGTGTAATAGTGTTTAAATTAAAATTAGTTTTGTTTACATTTATTCGTGGTTTGTATCAACCATACTACAAACATATGCGTGTGTTGGCGTCAATTAGATTAGACACACATAACCGCGTTTAATGAACTTATAATAATACTATGGCAATTATTAATTTAAGCCGGATGGCCAAGTGAAGACCACAAAATGATAACGATGAAATTGCATAGTTTGGAAAATTTAAAGGTAAACATAGGTTTGAAATATAAATTATTTGAGTATCGTTAATGCCAATTCAATGACATTGGAAGTAGATGTACATAACATTTATTTGACGGTATACGACATGTTATTCTTGGAAACAGTGAAAAAACTGAAGAGTCAACGTATTAACGAGTTTTTCCAAAATTAATTGTTAGTTCTTTATTCGAACCGATTTAAAGCTATCCCGGAACACTTTATTGTAAACGGAAAAACGTATATCACTGATGCACTATATACAAGAAAATGGACAAAAATACATTTTCAAATATTTACAACATTGAAAATGTGTCGTTCTAGTCTCAATTCGCTAGGCTATTTGTGGCAGTCGAACAAAGTCCTCATTTTGGCTGAAATCTGACCGAAATATATATGGAGCTATATCTATATCCGAACAGATTTCAACAAAACTTCGCATACATCAATCAGGAACTAATTCAGTACGCTGTGCAATATTTCGTTTCAAACGGACAAATATTGGGAGGTTGGTGCACCATTTACATATAATCGGACGAAACTATGTATGGGAGTTGTATCTAAATCTGAACCGATACCAACAAAACATCGGATACGTCAAATAATTCACTACCCTGTGCAAAATTCTTTTTCAGGCGGACATGCATAAATCGACTCAGAAAGTAATACTATGCATATTCTCAAAAGGAACCATGGATACATCTCGATTCCTTTTGCTTGTTACAAACATATGCACAAAGACATAATACCTTTTACCATAGTATGGTGAAGGCTATATAATAAAAACGGTGTGTAAGAGTTCATGTAAATGTATTTTCTACACCATTTTCTTATAATATATATGAAATATATATAAATCTGAACCATTTTCAACGAAATTTAATAAACGTTATTCTAGGCTCAATTTTGTATATTGTGCAAAATACCGTTTCGATGGAACAAAACATGAGAATTTGAATGAAATCGAAGAAAACAATATATGGAAGCATATCTAAATTCGAAACGATTTGAAAAAAAACTTTACACAATTCAATACGCAGAGTGGTCGAAATAACTGTTTTAGAGTTGTTAAGTTTATAAATTCACAACCAATTGAAATATGTTCCTGAAAATTTGGCGAATAAATTACTGGACAAAATATGGACTTGATCGGTTTTGCTAATATTCCCATATAACGGTAGGATTTTTTTTTTTTTCAAAATAAAAATTACACTTGAATTAAAGGTTGCTTCCTCTGCTATCAATAAACAATGCATTTCGTTTAATTTTAAACAATTTATATAATAATATTACAAAATATTATGTGAGTAATTTGTCAACAATTTTCGAAATATTGGTAATAAAATAAAAGTGAGAAGGAAATTTGAGTCGGGAAAGTATATGAAATCAATGTAATGAAAATATTTTGAATATTTTATAATTTGATTTTCTGACGATGATTTTGACCACTGAGTTTTAATAGCACAGTTCAACGGATCATTGCCTAATGTGTGTAGTCTGCCTCAGTAATAACGAAACCGTGGACAACCGGCAAGAATAGAAGATCCGTTCGATATTCCAAAACCAGAGAGCGAAGCATTATAGTTCGACGAGAGCGACCATATGATACCCTATAGAGTTAGGTCGGAAATTTCCTACCGAAGACGGTGTATGTGATATACGATTTTTCCTACTAAAAAATAAGTTAAATTATAATATGAGCAGCAAAGTATGTGTATAAAGTTAAAGGAAAAAACAAAATGGCATTTACTTAATGTTTTCAAAATAGATTTTTTTAAGTTTAAATACGTTACTCCCCCTAACCCATTCACGTTTTCATTAAATCGATTTGTTTATTTTTATTTAATAAGAACATATAAAATCTCTAGAATGTCTCATTAAAATTTCTCAACAACTCTTGAGCCGATTTATTTTGTCTGCATCAAACATCGGCAAGAGTGCTTCTCAAACTTTGAATGATATCTCAAAAACTATTAATCCAATAGGCTCCAAATAGTCTGGACCTACATAGCTATCGTATGAACTGGGAGAAATCCAATCGGTGAAGATCTACCCTTTTTCAGGTTGATTTTTGGCCGAAAATAGGCGATTTACCAAAAAACATATTTCCCTTGGTCCGCCATTTGGCTAATTTTTGAGTGAAGTCAATAATCCTTGTTCATATCAGTACTGGATATGTAGTCTTTCTAATTGCGGTGAAATTTTAGGATCGGATGTTGCAATGATAGGCAATAATACTCGCCTTCGATAAAAAGGTGTTTTCTTTTTTAATTACAGCAAACAACAAGAACATTTTGCCAATTTTCTTACTTTTTCTTTAAGTCTTCAAATATAATATATTTGAAGACTTAAAGAAAAAGTAAATGTATGCAAAGCTACAAGTTTAATCATAAAGTATGCTCATTTGCCAACCGATTGAAACTGGTTGAAATTTAAGAACGAGAATGGATGAGGTCCCCTTAAAATATAACTGTAAATTGTTTATCAAATTTTTCAAAACGTTGTTATTTTTAATCTAAGACTTCATATTATTCACAAATGAAAATCTAGCGCTTTTCAATAAATATCCTGTAAGTTGTTACCAAAAAGCAAATATGTATACCACAACCATTAGGAATACTCTACCATTGCCACGGGACTTACACTCATTGGATCTCAATGCAAATTTTCACGACAGTTTTCCCAGTTTACAGGAAATTATTATTTATAAAAATACTAGACAATAATATAAGAAGGCGGTTCGGAAACTTCTTATCCTATCAATTAAAGAGAATAGTTAGATTTTCGAAAACATTTTAATTTTTCAATATAATCTACTAAAACTTCAATACACTTAGTCCAACGCTTTTCCAGCAATTCTGTCCCTTGATTAAAATAGTTTTCCTCAAGGTCTTCAAAATAGTGGTTTCGACAGGGTGCGCAAAATTCGCTCGCGAATGATTCAAAAAACGTCTTTTTTGGACTCATTATACGAATGCATTTATCGCGATAAACTCTTTATCAAACGAGTATTCGCTAAATAAATGTTTGAATTTATTGTTTTACCCTTTGACAGATTGTCAATCAATAAAATAAATGAAAAAGGCGTTAAGTTCGGCCGGACCGGCCAAATAGTCTTAGAATTCCATACTTTCGAGTACAGAATATCACCCTACTATGGTGGAATACGACTATATGCGGAACAAATTAGATAACTATTTTAATATTAAAAAGTTGGTTGTATGGGGACTACACTTAATAGGGAACGAATATAAATAATTTTTGAAGGGAGATTTGTTAGTTCTCTTCAATTAACAGGCATTTCGTACCAAATCTTGCGACTGAAGTATCATTTGCTATTTAACTTGCATTTCTGATTACAGTAATCTTATTTAAATAAAAGGGAATTTTTATTGTTATTTACAATAATAATACAAACTATAAGCCTGTACTGACAGCTAGCTTACCAAAACTCCCACTGTCCTACTTTAATATATTGACTATTAGAATTTCATAGGTCTCAAATTAATATTTTTTCATTTTAATGGTATATCGGTTATAACGACGGTGTACAAACGTCCCGAGAAGAACTCTTCCCATTAATTTGATATCGTTTATAAGGACTATCGCGGCCAAAATAAGCGATTTGAAATGTATTACAAATATGGAGGCTACACCGAAACTTGGGCCAACATTAATAATTTTTGGTAAGTAGATTTTTTTACCTAATAAGAATTCCAAAAAGCAAAATTAAAGTCATTTTGGTTGAAAACCGAAAAAAAAACCATAAAATGTGAAAAAATATTGACCATTTTTAGTAAAAAAATATGTGCTACCATAGTACAATTATTACAATTATTATTCAATACTATGTGAAATAAATTCAAAATAAATTGAAATATATTCAAATTTAATTGAAATGAAAATTATGTTTTTAACATATTCGTCTGGAAATAATTACTTTGTTATGGATGAAACAAATATTTGATGGTATTCCCTACTTGATTTTGGGAAGAAATCATAACCTTTCATTAATTTTTCGCGTTTTTAGTTTTGTGTTGAGAAAATGTCAAATAAAAACATGAGAAAAAGCGTTAAGTTCGGCCGGGCCGAACTTTGGATACCCTCCACCATATACTGACAGATACTTGCAATGAAAATATAGGGAACATACCTAAAAGTGGGCATATATCGATAATTCTACAAACTGATTTATCTAAACCATTATGTACACCAAAAACAAACTTCAGCAATTTTTAATGGGGATTTTTTCTAAAATCTGTAAGATCCAAAAAGTGGACTGATACTGATAACGCATGGTAGAATATAAAATCCTCAAATACCGTAATTTAGATTACAAAGTTATATGAGGCTATGCCTAAAAGGGGACCAATATTGATTACATAATGTAGGAAATAGTGAGTATTTGGGAATAGCATTATATGAGGGCTATGCCTAATTAATGACCGGTATATGTCAATTTCGAACCCAATATTTTAATTGTTTATCTCAATTCTTTCCTTCAGGAGGTATCACTATATTGAGGAGATGCCTAAATGTCTGCCGATATATTTCATTATCGTCATGTTTGAGTTTTTTTTTTTATCACAATATCTTTAGAAGGTGGAATGCTTACAACAGATGGCTAAATAGTCTTTGTAGGGTAAAAAATTGACTATTCCCCGTAACGACCCAACCGCAACACACGGAACAAATCATATAACTATTTTAATATAAAAAGGGGGTTATATGGAGACTATCCCTAAAAAGGGGTGAATATTAATAATTTTTGGTGAGGAGATTTGTTACCATATACTATTACAAAATACCAAATTTCAGCGAATTCGGTTGAAAAAAACCCTCAAGAACCTCAAAATATCGAAAATTGGGGTACCCGAAAAAATAGACCTATATTTATAATTTTTTGTGGGGGGATTTGCTACCCAATAAGAACTCAAATTACTAAATTACAGCCAATTCGGTGAAAAAATCCGAATCCGAAATCAAAACCCCCAAAAACTGGAAATAAGAACCCCATGTACCAAATTTCAGGGAATTCGGTTGAAAACCGCGCTCAAGAAACCCAAAATACCAAAAATTGGGGGGTACCCTTATATGGGGGCTATCCGAAAATATGAACCCATATTTATAATTTTTAGTGGAGAGATTTGCTACCCAATAAGAACTCAATGTACCAAATTTCAGCGAATTCTGATGAAATATGCGCTCAAGAACCTCAAAATAACGAAAATTGGGGGGTGTCCTTATATGGGAGCTATACCTAAACGTGGGCCGATAAAGCCCATCTTCGAACTTGACCTGCCTGCAGACAAAAGACGACAAAAGACGACTCTATCTCAATTCGTTTAGACGCTAGATTGATTACAACAGACAGACAGACGGACATGGCTATATCGTCATAGAATTTTACGCTGATCAAGAATACAACAGACAGACAGACGGACATGGCTATATCGTCATAGAATTTTACGCTGATCAAGAATATAAATACTTTATAGGGTCGGAAATGATTATTTCGACGAGTTACAAACGGAAAAACAAAATTAATATACCCTCCATACTATGGTGGAGGGTATAAAAACACTTGTTGCGTATAATTCTTTCATTTTTGGCAGAAGAAGCCACACGTGCATAGTTACTTTTTTGTTATTCACCACAAGCTGCCCTACCTTGTATTATTGTACCATGTGTGCTACCTACTGTCAGTTTTACCTTTATGCTTTAATGTGCTGAATCACAGAATAGTAAATATAGAGCTTTTGAATGTTTATTACGCTAAAATGCCTATTATAGTATTTTGAGGATATTCAAGCACATATTCATGTCTCAAAGGATTCGTTTAATGGTTCCGGTAGAATTTTCCAAATCTAAATAGCATGGCATAATTACACAAGATGGTCTAATGCAGACATATGATTCCAATTTTTTCATAATTTTAAGATTGATAACATGCAGCTTTCAAAATTTAAATGAAAATATCCTCCTTCGAAATGTACCTAAAGCACGTATTCAGTGGCAATAATAACAAAATATTTAATGTCTTGAAGTTCCCAGCCTATATAATCTGTAAATATAAGCTATAATATCTATAGTTATATCTTAAGAACAATATTAATCGAAAAATTTAGATATTTATTTAAAGAATATATACATTATTAACATTTGAGTTCCAAATTAAAAAAGGATTGCCATTAATAATTTCTCAAATGAGACTTCTGCTATTAGATGTACAGTCGAATTCGGATAAGCGAACGCCGGTGTATTGAAAATATCGGTTAATTGAAACTACAAATTTTAAATTAATATTTCGGATGAATTTTTAGACACTCGACTTCGCTTAAAATAAAACCGGTTAATTGAAAATCTGTATAAGAGAAGGAATTTTTTGTTGCAAAAACATAATTATATATGAAACCAGCAACGTTTAAGAGAAAAAAATTAATTTTTGTAAAATTTAGTTTTTTAAACTTTTTATGTAAAATCCTAAAATTATGTTGCACATTTTTCCAACCATCCAAGGAAATGTCTACGAAAAAATAAGTTCTTACTTAATTCATTTCATAATGATTTATAAATTTTCTCAATTTTTCAGATATTAATTGAAAACTTCGTTTAAGCGCAACGAGTTTCGATTATCCGAAGTTTTTTTAATTGAAAATTCAGCTTAAGAGAAAACAAATTTTCTGAAATTATACTTTTTCGCTTAACCGAATTTGACTGTATTTTTTGTAATTTTTAAAAATTTTATTTTAATTTTTCAACATTATATTTGGTTTTTGATTTCTTCCTTCTGTATAGTTACCAATTTTAATTATAACATGCTCGATTCCGTCTAACTGAATACTTATCGTGCATTACAAGTAGAAACAATATCTTCCCCTAAAATGACCTCAAAACAATTCCCATTCCTAGACATGTCTGGCATATACAATAAAATATTATATAACTAATGATTGTACACCCTCTGGCTGGCATTTATAAAATCCTTAATAACTTAATTTCAACCCAAGCAATTAAAATGATTCAAACGGCACTCAATTCCATACTCCGTCTATTTTAATATTTGAACAAAGTCCGACTGTCCCCGGGCCATAATAAGGGGGCAATTGTTGATTTCCTCATTTGCGAATTGTTCGCCGACATTGTTTTTAATGAAATTCTTTTGATCCTGATACACGAGGGTCCACATCTCCTTTTGAGTTTTTTTTTTTTTTTTTTTTTTTTGCAAATACCCTATGTGAAAGTTCAATCATATTGTTAGGGTGGTTATTGTCGCGGGAAGTCCAGTTTTTTTTTATCAAACTTCCTATTCCACTATCACAGCATTACCAAGCATATCACGTAAGTGTAATTTATCACAAATGTTTGCATGTTAATTTTATGGGGTGAACACATACAATAGCGACAAAACAACGACATCGATATAACATATCCGATATAGCAACATACATGTATGTATATGTATGTATGTCATGCGACAAATATCGTTCTACATTTCGTTGTCTGAAACGCGCAATAGAAAATTGCAGCAATCCAACTGTAGAACATATCGACTGGGGTTTCTTATTCAACGTGCAAGATAAAGTTATGAAAAACTGAACCAAAAACAAAATAAGACGAGGGTGTGCAATCATTTTCTAGACAAGTTAACATAAAAGCAAGATATTGTGTTAACAGTGTTGCCGTTGTACCAAAGTTGGACCAAAGGTAAATTTTTGAAAGTGTGTGTCAATTGACTATAAAATGGATACTGTTAAGGGTTCCGTAACCTAGTCAAAAGCTAGTTGAAAAACGGAAATGAAGCATTCAATTGCACCTCATTATGGTGGAATAGAACTACCGTGTATTTTACCTCCCCAATATGTTTCGAGCTACATGATTGCGCAGAGGTCCCAACTGAACAATTAGTTGTTTCGTAAGGAGAGGGAGACTAGTGGTTTGTTCAATATATTATTAGAGAAGTGGATCCCTATATAAGTCTGTCCGTCAGTTGCAATCACGCTAACTTTAGAAGAAATCGACAGAAACTAAAATTTTGAACAGATGCGTTTTTATATGTTTATAGCAGGCAAAAGGAAACGAGAATATGCATAGAATCACTTTTTAAGTCGATTTATGCATGTCCGTCCGTCTGTCCATGTTAAATTGTAAACAAAGTACAGGTCGCATTTATAATCCGAATTGGATGAAAATTGGCAGAGCTCATTGATTCGGCCCAAGGACGAACCCTATTGAAATTGGGAAAAATCGGTTCAAATTTGGATTTAGCTCCCATATATATTTTCATCCGATTTTTTGTAAATAGTGCACCAAAGTATATATATGCTTCGATTTGCACGAAATTTGGCATAGCGTATTGAATTAAGTCTACAACGACGCGTGTTAAATTTCGTTAAAATCGGTTCAGATTTAGATATAGATTAAGAGTTATGAAGTTAGATTTAGATATAGCTCCCATATAAATCTTCCTCCGAGTTTCGGTAAATAGTGCACCAAAAACATCATCGATTTGCACGAAATTCGGCATAACGTAGTGAATTAAGTCTAGAACGATGTGTGTTAAATTTCGTGAAAATCGGCTCAGATTTCGATATAGCTCCCATATATATTTTCGTCCAATTTTATGTAAATGGTGCACCAAAGTCCATATATATGCTTCGATTTGCACGAAATTTGGCATAGCTTACTAAATTTTGTCTAGAACGACGCGTGTTAAATTTCGTTAAAATTGGTTCAGCCTTAGATATAGCTCCCATATATATTTTCGTCCGATTAAAGGTAAATGGTTTCGATTTGCACGAAACCAAAGTCCCTAATTGTCTTTAGATTTGCACGAAATTTGGCACAGCGTACTAAATTAAGCCTAGAATGATGTGTGCTAAGTTTCGTGAAACCCGGTTCAGATTTAGATATAGCTCCCATATATATTTTCGTCCGATTTAAGTTAATTGGTGCACTAAAGTCAATATATATCTTTCCATTTACACAAAATTTGGCACAGCATACTTAATTAAGCCTAGAATGATGTGTGCTAAGTTTCATGAAAATCGGTTCAGATTTAGATATAGCTCCCAAATATATGTTCGTTAGATTTTATGTAAATGGTGCACCAACGTCCCTATATAACTTTCGATTTGCACGAAATTTGGCTTAGGGTACTGAATTGAGTCAGCAATAATGAGTGGTAAGTGACATTCTAGTTTTGTTGAAATTGGTGCAGATGTAGCTAGCTTCCATATGTATTTCGAACGGTTGTCTGATTGAGATTAAATTTTTAACAGCGCGACGTACCGAAAAGCGTGTATCAAGGCATGAATATGTTCCTTCGGGGGGGCATTGACATGCAATTGTAAGGATTCATATGTACAATATTCCCAAAGTGGCGAAGGGTATCATATAGTCGGCCCAGTCCGACTACTTTCCTTATTGGTTTTAAATAAATAAGGGTGCGGAAGAGGTAACCACCAAGTCCCAAAATTACCACTGTAGCACCCTCTTACAAATTGGAAAGATGATCTTGAATGATTCACCGACCACTAAAAATTAATAGAAGAATTAATAGGAATTAGAAGAATTAGAATTAGAAGAATTAATAGGCAACGCCGCGATGAAGAACTAAAATTTACGCGTGCTTATCGAAAAAAATATTGAAATATATAAATACATAATTATACAAAGTTAATTGTAGTGGAGTAGTGCAGAATTGTCATATAGAAGTTCGAATTAGTGACAATTGTTGAAAACCAGCTGTAATTTTTTAGTATCGCAATTGTATTTGCCGCACTTTTGTAACCTGTATATTTGTTTGTTTACAAAAATACAACATAACCTGTGCAGTAACAATGGCTCCTCCAAAGGAATATAAATGTGGCATTTGTAATACCAATTGCACAAAAACTCAATATAGCGTTTTCTGTCGCCGATGCTCTGTGTATTATCATGCTACCAAGTGTTTAGGCATTTCAACGGCAAGATTAAAAAGCAAAGCTGTTGAATTTACATGTCCCAAATGCAGCATAAATGATTCCTCGCCGAGTGGGAATGGTAATGGCGTTTCATCAGTTCTCTCAACTAGTGGCAATGATAGAAGTAGTATTGCAGCATCGCCTGGAAGCACAGATGTTTTAGATAGACGCTTCCTAGATTTCGGCGAATCTCTCAAAAACCAGATCCTTGCCCAACAAAAAGACTTGGATGAACATTTGCAGAAGTCAGCAGCTGGGTTTGAAGAAACAATTAATAAATGGGTGTTACAATTAAGAGAAGAGTTCAAATCACTAATTCGTGACATAAAAGATGATATTAAGCTGATTATTAAAACTAACAACGACTTTTGCCAGAGGCTTCAACTAGTTGAAAGGCATAACAATACTCTGTTGAGAAGGCTTAACCGTGCAAATATTGTTATTAATGGCTTACCCAGAGGAATTGTTGATCTTAGCAAGTATGTTATAGATATTTGTAATCTTTGCAATGTGCCATTGAGCCCTAAAGATATTCAGCACAGCTGTTACTTTGCTAATGGGAAGTCGATTTTGGTAAAATTAAATTCCGTTCAATTGAGGGATCGGATAATGTCAAATTTCTACCGCAGGCGTACCATCAATCTTTGTGAGATTATCGATGGAGCAGGTAACTCTAAAATTTACCTCAATGACCACTTAACACCAGAAGCATCGAAGTTGGTTTATACATGTCGAAAATTAAGAGACAACAAACATATAGCAAAGTATACACTTATAAATGGCGACATTCCTAAAGCTACTATTATTCATCTGAATGGCAAGAAGGAATCGTTGAGTTTACAACAATGTTTAGCATTAGCTGGTAATCTTGCAGACAATTCCAGCTCCAGCTATATGCAAATAAATCAAAGTGAGATATTTTCTCTTTAGTGCTGTTGAACATATTGTTTTTTAATATTCCTATTACTTCCGATGGCTCAAGATTATAAATGACCAGTATTATTATTTTATATTATCTTCTATGTATTATCGGAATTGTATATAAGGGCAGAATTTTGGTATAACTGTGTTCCGGAGTAGTATTCTTCTACATATTAAGTTTTTGCATTTTCTTTGATGATTGTTGTACAATTTACTGTTTCTTATATAAAAAATTCCCACTTGTATTATATTATATTAAATTATACAATTTGTTTATATTTTTCATATTAATTTTCTCGATATTAGTTCAGTTATATTTTTGCTTTAATTAAAAAAAATCGTAAAAATTTTGTCCGTTATTGTGTACGGGAACACACACAATGAATAACTTAGGTGACGTTATTCATAATAATCAAAAAATTTGCTCTCAGTTTATTAATATGAGTTTGCGCATGAAGATCGCTCATTACAACATTCAGAGCTTCTGCGTTAATCCATCCTCGATAAAATTTTCGGAAATTAGAAATATTATTGCCGGTAGTACTTTGGACATTGTAGGGATTTCAGAAACTTGGCTGAAGCCGGGAATATCGTCCAACTGTTTAAAAGTTAATGGATTTAACTGTTGTCGTAATGATCGACCCATCAATAGAGGCGGTGGTGTCGCATTGTATCTCTCAAAATCCCTATCATATAAAATTGTTTATAGGGGCATTAATTACGGGGTTGTTGAATGTTTATTTGCTGAGGTTGTTTGTGAGTCTGAGGTTGTCTTAGTGGGGGTAGTATATCTACCTCATGGCGATTTTGAGGCGTTTGAGAATGAAATTGCTGACTTGTTGCTTAAGTATTCCAAAATTGTCATTATGGGTGATTATAATAAAAATTTATTAGATGCTAATGTCGCTTCCTTCGTAAGAAGATCTTGTGTTAGGATGAATATGTCAATTAGACATAACTCAAAACCAACCCATTTTGATGTGGCTCACAAGTCTACGTCTCTCTTAGACTTCTTTTTAGTGTCCATTCCTGATGACATTTTACTTTCAGATCAGGTTATTTGTCCGTCAATTTCTAAACATGCAATGATCTACGTTGGGATTAATTTTACCGTTAGGCGTGAAGAGGCGTATTATGAGTTTTATGACTATGGGGCAGTCAATGCCGACTCGCTACAACCCAAAATAAATTCCTTCGACTTTTCAGGCATATGGCGTACATCGGATGTAAATGAGCAACTTCAAATATTTATGTCTGCTCTTTCCCATATTCACTCTGCTGTTCCCTTAAAACGTCGAAGAGTCTGTGTAGTCACAGACGATTGGTACAATTGTCCTAGTATTGCTTATTATACATCTCTTAGGGATTTGGCGTTCAAAGCTTACCGACGAGAACTGGAAAATATTTTGCAAAGCTAGGAATAGAGACAAATCCTTTGTAAGAAAAGCTAAACGTGAAGCACACCTTGCCTCCCTTTCGGACGTTGGTAATGGGAAAAAACTGTGGCAAAAAATTAAAAATAATGGTATACATGATAATGGTCCTGATGTATGTACTTCCTTAGATATTGATGTGGATCAACTTAATAATTCATTTCTTGCCAATCAGTTGGACAATTCAATAAGCACAAATAGTTTATCTTTTTCTGATTCTGAAAGTGATTTTACTTTTCGAACAATATCTCTTGAGGAATTGTTTTTTGCATTTTCTTTAATAAAATCCAATGTGGCCGGTAATGATGGATACCCGTTAAAGTTTCTTAAAATTGTATTGCCTCTTATCGGGGTTATTTTCCTTCGGCTTGTGAATACTATAATTATGACATCTATTTTTCCATCCGAGTGGAAGGTGGCTAGGATAGTTCCCATACGGAAAAAATCGCATTCGATTAGCATTGATAATATCAGACCTATTTCTATCTTGCCTATCCTAGCTAAGGTAGTAGAACATGTTCTAAAACTTCAATTGTCACAACACATTGAAACTTGTGGACTTCTGACTGATTTTCAATGCGCTTTCCGTGGACATAGAAGTACAACCACTTTGCTCATTGGACTCACTGATCTCATTAGAAAGTCCTTTGATGATCATAATGCAAGTGTGCTTGTATCTATTGATATGGAGAAAGCCTTCGACCGATTGGACTACGGCACATCCTCATATGGACTACGGCACATCCTCATATGGACTACGGCACATCCTCATATCTGACAAATAGAAAGCAATATGTATTCGTGAATGGTGTAGCATCCAGTATACTTTCGGTGAGAAGTGGTGTGCCGCAAGGCTCAGTGCTTGGTCCATTATTATTTATGCTGTACATTAATGATTTATTTTCCTCCCTGTGTCATTATAGCTCAACTTTCCTATTTGCTGACGATGTTCAAATTTTATTCACAAGCAACATCGATTCAATAGATGTGCTACAAGCTAAAATTAATTACACTCTATTTATAATTAGAGAATGGATGGTTGCAAATAAGCTCTCTGTTAACCCTTCCAAAACAAAAGCAATGCTTTTTTCTCCCCGCGATTTTGTATTAAATGTAAAGTATAATGGTGTATCAATCGATTTTGTTGACAGATTGGAATGTCTTGGTGTTCTTCTGGATAATAAACTTGACTTCTCTCATCACATAGATCGAGTTGTTTCACGTATAAACTATGTTTTACGCCAGCTTTATAATTGTGATCTAATCTTACCAAATCATATTAAAAAGTTATTAATTCATTCATTAGTTATGCCAAACATACTATACGGCATTGAACTCTTTTCTGGCACAACTATGACCAGAATGAAGCTCGTTCACAAGGCGTTCAACAACGCAATGCATTACCTCTATTATTCCAAACGCTTCTCTCATGTTACGCCTCTAACAAGAGACTTTTTGGGATGCACATTTGATGAATTTGTTAATATTCGATGCCTCTTACTTTTTTATAAAATTGTTAAATTTCAATGCCCTAACTTTCTTGTTAATTCGTTTACATTTGCACGCTCTACTCGGACTACAAGCCTTCTAATACCTCGTTTAGTTGAAAGGATGGATAAGTCATTTCGGGTTAGGGTTTCTCGTCTCTTTAATGACCTTCCCAATAACTTAAAAACTTTTTGTACATCTATTTCAACCTTTCGGAAGCGCATTTTGCGGCATCTTCAATTAAACTGAGAACTAAATTTTTTCTGCTTTATAAAATTGTTTGTTATCTACAAAAAATCAAATATTATTAATTGTAATTATATGGTAAATATATCTAAATTATTATTGTCATAATCTGGAGTAGGTACTATAAGTTCATGCATATTGTAAATCTCATTGGCCTTTAGGCTTTTTTTACAAAATAAAATATAAATAAATAATAAAAAAAAAAGTATTTTCGACCATCATAACAAACACAGTTATCAGTTTGGGTTTGGATCCAACATTTTTGAGAGGTCAAGGATATGATGCCGTCTAACATGTCAATTATAATGGAGTGCGGACCATTGTTAAATCAAAATTCATTTCAGCGGTACACATTTATTATTCTTTTCACACTTTAAAATTAAGTTTAAATGCAGCTGAAGTATATTTTCTACAATTTTAGAAATTTGCTCATTCTTTAGAAAATCCAAAAAGGTCTGCTACTTTATGTAGAATATCTCGAGAAAAATAGAAAAATAGAATCGTTGGAAGAAATAGAGTCAAATGGTAAGATTGAATTTGGATTTATTTCTAAGACGTAGAAGTTCCAGGTCAAATGTAATGAGTTCTCACTCCGAGTATTTTATAGAATTACAGATTTACATCGAGAATTATAAAATTTTAATGTTAAGATTTTAAAGAAATCATCCAATTTTATGAAAAGTATCTGATAGTGGATCTATGGATCACTATGTGGAAAGCGAAATATCCACGACCTAATCGCATTTAATCCACTTTATGTGATTGTAGTATGTGACAAAGATCTATTTCCAAATATATTGTTACAAATTTTAATAGCAATACAGCTAAAATAAGGGTTTATACCCCACGTCGAGTAAAAAAGTGGCTGAAAAATCAGCTAAATATGACTTTTTCTTTACGCACCATACTGAATTTGACGAAATTTTACAACCGTTGTATACTTTATGAGTCCGTTCACTCAAATCTCGGTCGAGACCACTAATTTCCTTCACCAACCCTTAAGATCAGATTTACAATAGTGGATTATGAACTCCCAGAATATCAAATGTTTACCACTGTTTTCTGCGGACATCAATTTCAAGACGTCTATCACTCTTTCTCACCTCTCAAAGATCAGAAAAATAAAATATATAAAAACAATATATAACAGCAAATCCAGTATGCTTGAAACACGAAGTCTTTAAAACACATATCAATGCAGATTACGGCCTTGTACCCAATTCCTCCAACAGTGACATCGGATTCAAAACCATTAAACCACGCCATCAAACCAGCAAATTGTCAGGATATATCCAAGTTGACACCTTAGACCGTCGACATCCACGTCGGTCCTGACCATTATATCAAAGTTTGATATATTGGAGAAATTTGTTCCTCTAAACATGGATATTTCATTTACAATAACCTTACAAACATCACTTTCAAATTAATGTTCTTTGATATCATTTTCCTCGCCGTAAATAATTTTTATTTTAGGTAAAGGATCCCCTATGCATACGTAAATTTTCCTACACACATACTTTTTGCACTCACTTTTAAGTAATTTCCAAGTAGTCAATACATCACACCAGCCAATCTGCGACATACAAAAAATGTTCAAATACTATGTTTTGGGTCTTCTTCAAGAAAAATCAGACAGCGGACTACCAACCAACAGCAATTTCATCTTCGTTTCTTCTTCTGGTTTGTTTTTGCAAAATTTTCTCTCAAATTCAATTACCATTATAAATGTCTGAATCGTCTTCTAGTTGTCAGTCCCTGTCGTCTTCTTCATCTGCCATGTGTCTTCCATTAATTCGTAGATGGTAAAAATGCGTGTATTCCTCTCGATTCAGTTCGCTTCATACTTATTTGCTAGCCAAGATTTATGATGGCAGGCAAGAAAAATTATAAGAAAAGAAATCTGCACACTTTGAACTTTCTTTTGCAACGATTTTTATAAAGACATAAAATAAGAGTTATTGTACCACATGAAACCACACACTCGACATATCTGCATTTATGTACTCGTACACTACTATGTATGCATGTGGGTTAAATGGCTTTTTTGCGAGTACTTCCAAAACAGCTGAGGTTTATGTCTCTTTTTCAATGAAACTAAATTTAATGGGTTAACTTGGTTTAGCATCAAATGGCTTTTTTAATTATTCTTCAAATACTCTGGGGAAATTCATGATGGTTATAATGTGTGGAAAACATTTAAAATTTTCAAAAATTGTTTATATAAAATATATTATTATTTGTAACAGATTGAATTAAAGGTCAAGGTAAATCGTAGTATAATAAAATAGCCTCTCAAATTTGCAATATAGAACTAATTTTTAGGGATTTAAATGTTGTGATATTTAAAATTTTTTGAAGAATATTTTTTAAGGCATCCACATAAGGAGACCGGTAATTTCCTACCTCAAATCTTGCGATCAGATTCACGAAGCATTTCTGACCTACTAAACCACAGGAAATTGGGAACTTTCAGAATACCAAAATTTTCCCACTGTTTCCTACAGGCCTCAACTTCAAGGCATCTATCACCCTTTTTCTCCTTTCAAGGATCAGAAGAATAAAATATTTAAGAACGCTCTAATCTTCCAGCCCCGGCGGTGTAAAAAAAATTTTTTGCGCATTGTGCAGGTCAAGGTAAATCGTAGTATAATAATACAATACAATTTGCAATATAGAACGAATTTTTGGGAATTTAAATGTTGTGACATTTTAAATTTTTTAAAGAATATTTTTTCAGCCATCCATATTTTTATACCATTCACCACACTGTGGTACAGGGTATTATGTCTTTGTACATATGTTATGTATATTTCGATTTGCACGAAATTTGGCATAGCGTACTGAATTGATGATGGAATGATGTGTGCTGAGTTTCGTGAAAATTGGTTCAGATCTAGATATATATATATATATATAGTTTCGTCCGATTTAATGTAAATAATGTACCAAAGTTCTTATGTTGCATAGCGTAGTGAATTTAATCCAGAATGATGTGTGCCAAGTTTCGTGAAAATCGGTTGAGGATATAGCTCCCTTATATTGTAGATTGATTTTAAGTAATTGACGCACCAAGAAGCCAAAATATGGCTGATACGAACAAAACGTACTGAAATTAGTATAACCTGTGACAAACTTCGTTGAAATCGGTTCATATTTTGATATAGCTCCCATATATATTTTCGTTCGATTTTAAGTAAATTATGCATTAAACTCATCATGTTTGTCAGATTGACATCAAATGTTACACAACGTACAACGTAAACGTACAATAACGTAGTTGCGTTTTCTAGAAGTACAGACATAGCCTAACTGATGACCTGTTGATATTTGTTTGAAGTCGATTTACATACTTTTGTCCCATGTAACAAACGAATGATATGTTTATGGATTGATCTAAGTTGATTCACATTTAGATAAATATCACATATTTTATCCAATTTCATGTTAATAGTCCTGTTTAATATACTCAAAGTAGTGAAGGGTATCATATAGTCGGCCCTGTCCGACTTTACTACTTTTCTACTTTCCTTATTGGTTTAGACTTCTATATAGACTGACAATTTTCAACAATGTTTGATAACGCATACACATCTCCTGGAAATATTTAAAAAAATATAATTTTTATGAAAAGAATAAAATTGACAGGAGGTGGCGTATGAATAACAAAAACACTTAAAAAAATCCTAGTACAAGGAATAATTTTCTAAGGATGATACATATGCAAAGAAACTTGGATTTTGGAACCGCAGAAAGTATTTTGCAGATTTCTGAAATATATTTTTCTGAAATGCTATAGAAAGCGTGTACTTAGAAAAATATTTTTGGAGTAAATATTTGAATGAATAATTCTTCACTGTCCGGCAAGGCGTAGATTTTTCTAAAATAAATTTTTCTCGCAGAAGGTGAAATTTTAATTAAATTTTCAGGGTCCACCAATGCGTGGATTCTTAAAGGATTATTTTTAAGACGCAAGATTCAAGAAGCAGATTTTTAAGATATTAATTTTTCAAGGTGTTGATCATTTAAAGAATCAATTTTTCAGGGTCCTCTAAGGTGCAGATTTTTCACAGATACAAAGGCCAGATTTTTAAAGAAAGCGTGGAATTATTTAAGAATATTTTTTAAGACGTCTATAGAGGCGTTGATATTTAAAAAAATACATTTTATTTCTTCTTATAAAGGGGCTGGAACTTTTCATCGGGCAAAGATCGACTTGTATTTATTATTGTTGGTAGAAGATTTGACAACAATTTAGAACCTAAAATATCAAACGAGAACCAAATCGGTTGAAGTAGGGCACTGAAATACTATATAATGAGTTACTAAATGATGGGGGTTATCCCAAAATTTTTTTGGTAAATTTAGTATACGGTGTTCAGTGGATTCTTAAAGGATTATTTTTAAGGCGCAAGATTCAAGAAGCAGATTTTTAAGATATTAATTTTTCAAGGTGTTGATCATTTAAAGGATCAATTCTTCAGGGTCCTCCAAGATGCAGATTTTTCGCAGATACTTTTTCAGGTCCGTCAAAGGCCAGATTTTTAAAGAAGGCGTGGAATTATTTAAGAATATTTTTTTAGACGTCTATAGAGGCGCTGATATTAAAAAAATATTTTATTTCTTTAGACCCAGAAATTGTAAAACAAATGTTTTTTTTAACATTTTTTTATCTTGTTAAAGTTCCAGATCCGCATCTTTATGGACTGTGTTGTATATAAGTACTGTCGTTATGTATACGATCTAGTGTCATATTTAATAATACTTACGTTTTTCCACTTTTTTAGGTAGTTTGGAAAGAAAGAACTTTTTTAGTGTGTGTGTATTACCAGGGATTTCAAATGATTTCTGTTTGGTACATTCCCTTTTGTTGCCACTGTTTGTTTCGCAATTTAACTTGACATTATCTTAAAATCAATAAGAGATTCGATAAATTTCGTTGTCAGAAGGACTGTCAGATGACTGAAATACTCAATTGCTCAATAATTCTGCCCAGGGTGTAAAGACATGAAAATTCGAACTCCATCATCAGAATTAATCAATCAACTAAGGCAGGAAAATATAAAATAAGGAATACCAAATTCAGGAATTTGAAGGAATCAATTCGACCGAAAACCTTGGATTTGCGAATAAACAAACATTTGTATAAAGATTGACGATCTCTCATGAATAATAAATGTAATTCTTTCGAAAGTGGATTCAATACAGCTTTGCCCAGAAGTGTCAAATTGCTACCAGTTCTTTGTTATGTTCCATCGTTTTATACCGTCCACGATGAGATTGACATTCTAAATAACTAAAACCATATATATATATATATGTAAATATTTTGTTATGACAATTCGGCTAAGAATTTCAACATACCGAATATTTTATATAGGAGCTATATGAGAATATCTGGTGGATGATCATATTAACTTATTACAAACAGTGAAAACAACAATGATAACTACAAAAAGCAATAACATAACGGTGCCTAAATAAGTCAATACCGTTGATCTGCTCATCATCATTCTGCAATCGTGAGCAAACATCTCCTACAAATGTGGTTGTCTTAGTACCTGCAGTCGAGGGTACTGCTACAAGCACGCAGCAATCGAGAAAAATTAATCTCAGTTTAAGGACCACAGATTGCTCGCCACAATCTCAACCCCACCTTCTGAGACAGATGTGGACTTAAACTCTCAGTCTGAACATGAATATATAAAAATATAACTTTCTTTGAATGCCGAAGAAAAATAGAAATCGATAAGATGGTTAATGTATTGAGCAAGAAAAATCGCCGAAGCACACTACAATAAAGAAGTAGTTATCTGCGGCATAAAAGGAAGGCATAGCCAGCATCAACCAAAAGAACAAAATTGGCAAGGAGGATTAGGACTTCGGAAGATCAGACGAACGCCAAACCCGCAAAAAATCCCGTCGACTGATAGCAAGAGAAGACATAGCCTACTCGAAGTCAAAGAAGATTGTCACGGTAATCCATTGACTTTTTCAAAATACTTTGAACAGAATTTTGTATTGCAGCAGATTTGATCGTTGGAGTGTTTTAAGATAAGAGTCTAAAATCCCACACGCTACGCGCGGCTGTGTGTATATTTAACCGACCGAAGTCAATATCAAGAATACGAGCACTGCATCCGATTCTTCCGTGAAGTCCGGCAATACCAAAATGACTAACCGGAATTCCCGAAAGGGGAAGACAGCGGCAGAATTCCTAGACGTTTAGAAAAATTAAATCGAAATATGACTTCGTCTAACTTCCTCCCTTTTCTTCTATTCACAAACGTTTTATACCCCAAATATCTAAAAACCCTGTAAGCGGAGCAGTATACTCGGACGTTTCCTTCTTCTCGGGTCTATGTCCTCCAGAAGTAAATATATACGTCATAGAATATAATTTTTGTAATTTTTCACACAAAAGTGAAACAAACAGACATGTAAAACTTCGCAATGTTCGGGCCATAATTGCGGCCTTTGGAGCGACCAGAAAACCCGGCAAAATTAAAGTATTTGGTTCATTACATCCCCTAAATACTAACCAATCATTACCAAAAACAATAGGGGTCTTCATTGGTATTAACCGGTCCTACATTTCGTGAAGATTGGTCCATTACTGTGACCTGTATCGTACTTACAAATTATAGAGGACAGACGGACGTACACACGTGTCTAGATCGACTCAGCTAGTCGAGATATGACGATCGGTATACTTAAAGGTGGTCTAGGACAAATATTTCGCGTCGTTACAAACTCTTGGGGCTGCACAAAGCTATAATACCCAGACAACATAGTTGTGTATAATTATGTTAATTTCGGCCGGCCCAACTTCTAATAGTCACCAGCATCAGGTGGACATTCAAAATACCTGAAATAGATGTTCACAGTCCTAGTCCAAATTTCCAACCTAAGTGCATGCAATTTCATAGTTAGGCATTACCCATAAAAGGCCTAACAATGGAACTACATGCACTTAGGGTGGAAAATTGGATTAGGACATTGAACATACTAAAACGACGCGTGACTTATATAGAAAATGTTTTGTAAACAAATTATTAACTCACCTAGGTTCGGTTGGAAAATGCTACAAGGACAATTAAACTACATATAAAGGGACTGGACCTTTTCATCGGGCAAAGATCGACTTGTATTTATAATTGTTGGTAGAAGATTTGACAACAAATTAGAACCTAAAATATCAAACGAGAACCAAATCGGTTGAAGTAGGGCACTGAAATACTATATACTGAGGTACAAATGATGGGGGTTACCCCAAATTTTTTTTGGTAAATTTAGTATATGTTGTTCAGTAACTTATACTAAAATTTGATGGAGAATATGTTTGTTTTTTATACCATCTTTCTGAAGCGACATATAGTCAGAAAAATTGGTACAAACTCGGAATATGATCGGTTTTTACCCTAAAATGAGTTTTCGTGGAACTCCATCATGATTTCAATAGACAAACACGGTATTTTTCCCCGCAAATATAATGAAAAAATTAATGTACCTTCTACCTTATGGTGGACGGTATGAGAATTTGATATTTAAAATTAAATCCACAGAATATTTATGGTAAATTATTTGCGAGTCTTCAGTTTATTTTGATATAAATACGTATATAAATTTCCAGATCTCGCAGACAAACACCATAAACATCGAATGGAAGATCGGACTAGGGAAAGTGTATCTAAGGATGGTTTATGAAATTCAAATTTATAACACAGAGAACATATCGTACGTTCAAACCGTTTTGAATGCCATCATATTTTACCAACCCTTTATATCACCAAACCATTTACCCTGCGATATTTCCCTTCTTCCTTTTAAAATATTCCACAACAAATAAATTCTCTCTACTTACTTATTCCATATCATATCGCCCGATATTAATGGCATTTCCATTAGCAATGCCGATAACAGCGACGATTTGCCACTACCATTTTTGCCAACAATCATTGTTAGCTTGCCGCGGGGCACAACAAAATCCCGGATATACAACATGGTGGTGGTGCCTTGAGGATTCCATGAGAATTTACAATTCTTCACGGAGACAGCAATGTCATCGGGCATTTTTAAAAGCAATGAATCACGATGCCATGAATCGGTCTTCCCCGTACGATGATGTGATGTACGATGTCCTGCTTTAATTTGTGCCTGTTGTCCTGCATTGTTTTGATGATGATGGTGCTGTTGTTGTTGCTGCTGATGATGATGCGACTGGTGCTGTTGATGATGATGTCCACCATGTGTTGTTAGATTTTTACGTGGTCTTATTACCACATATGGTGTATTTCTTAGCAGCTCCTTACGTGCATGTGACGACAACTTTTTATGATCCACCGGAAATTCCATCATTTCTTTGTTTTCGGATACAATCAATGGCGTCTGTGGTTCGGAATTTGCCAACGGTGCCGGTTTATCCGGTATATAGATTTTAATATTTGGCTTCCCCGTCGCCTTGGAATTCACCTGTTCACTAACCGTTTTCAAGGTGATATTCGTTGGCAACGATTTCGATTTCACCTCATACATATCCAACGAAGCATCACTTTTACTTAGAATTCTAGCCATATTTCGTATTCCTTCGAATTGTTTTTGTATTTCATGGGCAGCGAGGAATTTTTCCAAACGCCTCGTGGAAACAATGGCCGACAATATAATGGGCACGGTAATGGGGAAAATGAGCAGGGGTACGGTTAACTGTTGAAACAATGCCAAAGCGGAAAATAAACGACTGGCCGTGATTTCCGAATTACTATCGTAATAAACATAAACGGCCAAGGTAACAAAGGTAATGAGCACCGAGGAGATGTGGGTTAAAATTGCTGCACAAAAGAAAGAATTAAAAGTGGGTGTTGTTGGGAAATTAGTTTTTATTTGTTTTTCAATTTTATTATTATTTGCAAACACTTACTCATTAAAGTCCAATAAAATGAATCCTTATTTAAGTATTTCAATTCATTGTTACGGGCTTCGGTTATTTTTGTTATGAAAACATTGTCCCACGCATTTAGTTTGATTAATTTGATACCCATAAAACAGTCGTGTAGTTTCTTTAAACGTATATCGGTGAATTTCTGAAAGAAAGAAAGAAAGAGTGTATTTAGTTACAAATTCGTTAAAATTGTGAAAGAATTAATTGTAGGATGCTTATGATTGGTGTCAAGTCCCAATGGGCGTATATAAAGACCGTAATTTTCAAATTAGATCTTTGAAACTTTTTATTGGAATTATAATTTTTGGAACAGACTTCAAATATATATAATGTATCCAAATATGACAAGTGCGGTTGAAAAACATGTCGGAACTTCTTATAACCAAATCTAACTAATTCGGATGAAAAGCGTATCGAAAATATCGTATTCTGCGGGTGTTGTTATGTGGAGCTATGCAAATTTCAAAATACAATTTCTATCGGATATATCTGCCGCCTCACTTATGGCTCTATGTGGAACCCCTTGCATAAGTCCTCAAAACAGAAAATATTTCAGGGATTTTCAGCGTATAATTGACGCCATAATGTATAGGCACTAATGGCAATAATAAGATCAACCAAAATGCACAATACAGTATTTTACGGTTAATTGCACATCAAAATTTGTACAATTTTTTTTTCAATTAACCGAGGAACCAGTTATCCTATACCCGCTTAATTGAACTGTTTGTTCAATTACAGAAATCACGCATAATTAGGAGAAATTAATTTCTAATGTTATTGTCAAATACAAATTAAAGACTTATGCACACAACTTACATAAAAACGGAAGAAAATATATATGGAAGCTTTATCCAGATCTGAACCGATTTTCACGAAACTTAGCACAAATCATCCTTAACTTAATTCAGTACGCTATGCAAAATTAATCGCAACTTGAAAGAAATTTAGAAAATATATATGGAGGCTATATCTAAATCTAAACAAATTTTCACGAAACTTAGCACACCTCATTATAGACTTTTTCAGTACGTTATGCCAAATTACTTCTAAATCGAATGTTCTGAAGGGACTGTGGTGCACTATTTACATTAAATTAGCAGAAAAAAAATTTCGCGGAAATCAAAAAATCTGAACCGTACAGTATGCTATGCAAAATTTCGTAAAAATCGAAAAATATATAGGGACTTCGGTGCACCATTTACATAAAATCGGTCGAATATATATATCTATATATATAAAAATGGAGCAAGAAAAATGTATACTAACGCATCAATTGAGAACGGCTGGACCGATTTGACTCAAAATTTCTTTAAGTTGTCGGTAATTATAGTAGGAAGGTTTTTATGAAATAAAATTTTGAGAAAAATCCGCGAAAATTTTGCAAAAATTATTTTAAAGAAACGGCTGGACCGATTTGACTTAAAATTTCTGTTAGTAGTCTGTAATTGAAGTGGAAAGATTTTAGTGAAAGAACATTTTGAAAAATCCGCGAAAATGTTGCAAAATATATTTTGAAAGATATTAGCATTTCCACACATTTTATATCGAACCTTTATGGTTTCATCTCTTCGGAGTTATTTTTGGACATATTTTGGGCGAAAATGGGCAGCGTATATCTTTAAGAAATTGTCAATTATGGAAAATTCTTAAAATATGTTAATTTTCTACAAATAATTGGATTGTCATTGCCTTGAAAAATGAATTGATGTTCGTTAGTCTCGCTAAAACTCGAGAACGGCTGAACGGATATTTCTTATCTTAGTCTTGAAATGTTCGTGGAGCTTCAGGGAAGGTTTAAAAGTGAGAAAAAATCGAAAACCGCGAAAAATTTGTAATAAAATATTATGAAGCATATTTGCATTTTCACGAATTAGGTATCGAGGTATTTTGGTAGCACCACATCGAGTTGTTATTTTCGGCGAAAATTAGTAGCGTATCATTACCTTAATCCTACATTTGCCAATTATTGAAAATTTTCAAAATATTTAATTTTTCAATCCTATTGACATTGTATTGAAATTTTTTTATGTGAGAATACAAAAAAGAATTGAAAATTTTATAATTGAATTTACACGCAATCATTCTATTAAGGGTAAAACAAGGATGGAAAATCAACCATTATATTGGGGTTATATGTCTAATCGTTTGTTAATATCTTTGAACTTATAAACAGAACACCTCGCATATATCCGATACCAAAAATGTGTATCAGTAAGCTCAATTTGAAACTTATCAAAACTAAATAGAGAATTTTTTGCAAAAATGTGTTTTAACCCCCAATATATCGCAATGACATATTACAGCTACTACAATGGAAATGAAGATATATTCGTTTTTTGTAGGAAGACAAAAGTGACCAAACTCCCCAAAATACTGAATATTGTAGGAACTGTTATGTGCAACCCCACAAAGATGGACTTATATTAATAATTTTTAGTAGGATTCATGCTACCAAATAAAACAACCAACTACAGCTGATTAGGTTGAAAAATGTGCCTAAATGCCCAAAGGAGGCTTCTTGAAAGCTTGGGCAAATTTTGCTTCGAACATTTTCTACTCGATGATCATCCAAAATAAAAAATTACAGCCAATAATAAAAAATAAAAAATTACAGACTCGCTCATAAACATCAAATTGTAGATATTTAGTACTTTAATGTTACTTTATGCGTGCTCTGATAAATACCAAAATATTACAAAGAGAAGTACACTATACATTATGTTGTAGGTTAAAGAAAAAATAAATCTAAATTGCCGAACATTATACACCAACAAAATTGCTAGGCAAGACAACGTTTGCCGGGCCCGCTAGTATATATATATATATACAATATATAAGAGAGCTATATGTAAATTTGAACCTCAATTTCAATAGGGTTCGTAATTGGGCCGGATTATAAATGCGACCTGTACTTTGTTTACAATTTAACATTAACAGACGGACTGACGGACATGCATAAATCGACCCTGAAAGTGATTCTAAGCATATTCTCAAAAGGAACCATGGGTCTATAAAAATATCAGATTATTTTTAAATAATAATGCAATTAGCCGATGAAAAATAAGAGGAAATTTATTTTTGATGACATGAATTTTGAGCCAATTAAGCGGGAAAATCAATTAACAGGGATTAATTATCCGAGAAAATTTACATGTGTTTTCCTATGCAATATTTTGTGATGATCAGATAATAACTTTGGGATGAAGTGGAGCGAAAACATATTTTTATGTCCTTTTTCGATTCGAATTATAGGCTGCAAATATAAGCCGAACATAACAACACAAACCACGGTGAAGGGGATATGGACAAGTAATTAGAAGGGCTGTACTGAATATTGTTAATATTCGGAAAAAATGTCAGTGTATGGAAAAGGTGCTGTTGACCTCTAATGTGGTAAGAGGGTGCAACTATACGAAATATTACCCAGGCTCGGAATAAAAATCCGCAGAAAGATAGAGTTCTACGGTAGTTGTGTAGGGTATCGTATGGTCGCCCCCGTTCGTCTATACTGCTCCGCTCACTGGTTCAAAATACATTCTTTTCGTTTGTGCTCATTTTAGGAATGAATTTATGGTGATAAATTTTTTACCAAACGAGCATTCGCCAAAGAATGTTCGCACAAACATAACAAACGAATGAGAGCACAATCGTTCATTTAGTTTGGTGGTTGAAATTCTTTCTGACATTCTCTCTCGAATGGAAACAAACATTCCCGAATTCTCGCGAGTGCTCAAAACGACAACAACAAACGTTGGTGAACTCAATAGTTGTTGCACATGTGTTTTGTTATTCCACACACTTTCTTCTACATACACATTCTTTCGTGTGTTTACTTTTTTATGATATTTTTGTTTGTTGTTGTTTTTAAGAGTGCTCGCGAGCATTCGCGAACATTTGTTTTTTGAGTTATTCAATTAATGTCCTTTAATGTCCAACTGAATAAATATGTTTAATATGTATTTAGCTCAGAGGGGCTCAGCCGATGAGAGTCGGTACGGCGAATGCTTCGAGCAATGGACCGTAGGGTAGGGATACGTAAAGAGAATCGATTGCTGTGAAAGTAAATAACAAGAAGAAAAACATAGAGGCTTCTAAGTAAATATATATTTAATAGATTATTGATAGGCCGTAACTAGTTTACCTGTGCTCGTAAACGATATTACGTGGTTGCATGTCCGAATGACAGTATGGCATTCCTTGATGCTTAAAAGAGGCGGCAAAATAAGTGACAAGTAATTACTCGTTAAAATGTCAACGGCTCTAGTACAAGGTTTCAATAATATCACATACATTTTAACGAATAATTAAAGATCAAAAGATGAGTGAATAAAAAGTAGTATTTTTATACAATTCTAAAAGAAACCAAAGTGTTAAAATCGTTTCTGTAGAAGAAGAATTTCTCTTGTTACATAGGTGGGCATTACATTTTTTAGATATACTAAATATGAATGAAATCAATTGAATCCTTAAGTTAGAGTATGGTGCGTGGAAGTTAACGGTATACACAGTAGAAATGCAAAACAAGAACCATTAGAGATGAGCAGTTGGTAAATACCGGTTATATACCCATTTGTGTGTATTTATTTAGGTATTTACTATATTGAATCGCTAATACAACATTTTACACCCTATTTAAGGGTTTCTATTATCACATCGAATCAAAATGAATAGATTTAAAATACTTTAAACACGTGCTTAAAATACCGAGTATTTACCCAAATGTTTTGAAGGCAGGCTGCCAAAATTGGGTTCACATGTTTTTAATATCCAAAGGAATACTGGTATGGAAAATGGGGTATCTGGTCCATGTTTTGATATAGCTCCCATATAACCGTACCTCCCTATTAAAGGTAATTTGTATATATTAGCCACTTTTTATAATAAAACTTGCTGTCATTTTGCACAGAGAGTTCTCAATGTGTACCAAATATCCACACACAAATTTATTTTGAGTGTTTACCAAACTATTGGGTAAAAACTCATTAACTGTGAAGCGAACCACTTGACACAATCTGCAAATTTCGTGGTCTTCAGATCATATGTGGGATCTGTAGGAAAATATACAAAAATCAAGTCTAGTATTGTAACGAAAGTACATTTCGCATTTCTTTTCCGAATGAGATGAAGTTCGGCACAGCTCAATTGCAACGAAATTTTACACAACGTACCGAATTAAGTCCAGAATGACATGTATTGAGATTGTTAAAATCAGTTTTTATACCCTCCACCATGGTATGAAGGGTTTATTAGTTGTGTCACTCGTTTGTTATTCATCGAAATATTCATTTCAGACCCTATAAAGTATACATATTCTTGATCGTGGTAAAATTCTAGACGATAGCTGTAATCACGCTATCTTCTAAAGGAATTAAGATAGGGCACTGACATTTTACATAGGGTTGTCTTTTGTCTGCAGGGGTGTCAAGTTCAACGATGGGCTATATCGGTCCACGTTTTGGTAGGTAGGGTACCTTCCAATTTTCAGTATTTTGAGCTCGTTTTTCGTCCGTTTTGCTGTGATTCGGCACATTGGGTTCTTATTGGGTATCAAATCTCCATATTTAAAATTATAAATATCGATCCATTTTTTCTTGTAGCCCCTAACATTTTGTTATTTTTGGGTTTTTGAGGTAGAACTCGCGGTAATTTGGAATTTTTGGGTTCTTATTGGGTATCAAATCTGCACACTAAAAATTATTCGGTAGCCTCCATATTTTTTTTATTTGGAGAAGTTTGGACATGTTTTTCAACCGAAATGGTTGTAAATTGGCATTTTGGATTCTAATTTGATAAAAAAGCTCAATATAGGTTTTTGATAACGTTTTTTAATAGAATTCACTTTAATTTTGTATCTTTGATTCATATTTGGTGACAAATCTCCCTTCTAAGAGTTATCAATAGTCGGCCTTTTTATACCCTTAACCACACTGTGATACAGGGTATTATGTCTTTGTACATATGTCTGTCCGTCCGTCTGTCCATTTATGATCCTATTTGGATGAAATTTGGTACAGTTCACTTATTTGGCCCGAGGACGTAGGGTTTGAAATTGAAATTGGAGGAAATCGGTTCAGATTTACATATAGCTCCTATATATAGTTTCGCCCGATTTAATGTAAATGGTGTACCAAATTCCCTATATGTCCTTCGATTTGCACGAAATTTGGCATTGCGTACTGGATTGAGTCTAGAATGATGTGTGTAAAATTTCTTGAAAATCGGTTCAGATTTTGATATAGCTCCCATATATAGTTTCACCCGATTTTAGGTAAATGGTGCACCAAAGTTCTGAAAATCATTGGATTTTCACGAATTTTGGCATAGCGTACTGAATTGAGTCTAGAATGACTTATGCTAAGTTTTGTGAAAATCGGTTCAGATTTAGATATAGCTCCCATATATATTTTTATCCGATTTAAAGTAAATGGTGTACCAAAGTCTCTTAATATCTATATCTATCGATTTGCACGAAATTTGGCACAGCGTAATGAATTAGGTCTAGAATGATGTGTGTTATGTTTCCTGAAATCGGTTCAGATTTAGATATAGCTTCTATTTTTAATTTCGCATATTAAGGGTTGGCACCATACAAGCTTTTTTACCATAGTTTGGGGGATATTCTGTACTCGAAATTGTCAGTTTATATTCAGCAAAGTTTTCATTACATTTAAAATAATTGGTGGACGTAATATTTGGGGTTCAAGACAATAAGGACAGAATCTTATGAACAACATTATTTTAGAATATTTGGAGATCGAAAATCTCATCTTAAGGTATTTGATTTACGTGGTATTTCATAAGGTTGCATTCTCATTCCATTCGACTCAAGATATGTCATTTCAAATATAACTTGCAATTGATACAAACCAAACAACAGTAAAAAATCATACCTTTATTCAAAAACTTCAACTACGGATAGTTTGTTCTTCTGGATTCTTAATATTCTCGTCAAGGGATTTCATCCGCAAAAAGAATTGACTATCCCAACACAAATCAATGTTTATTTTGAGGCTAAAGGTTGAGTTTTTCATGGTAAATCATAATTTTTACTAGTGAAAAAAGTTTCCAAAGATCCAACCCTTTTATTGCCATAATTTACACTTCATTAAAGTAATACTACTCGTATATCATATGATTTAATAATTCATAATGAAAATTGAATTTCAACCCCTTTTTTGCTTGGGCAACTTTAAAGATTTTCAAACGGAAGTTAAAAGAAAAACGTTTGGTTAATTAACATCAATATTTCAATGGAGGGGAAACGATTTTCATGAGTTCATGTTAACAGAAAACCTAAAATAACTTTTCTTTTAAGATAATAAGGAGAAGCCTAACAAGTATTTTTATTCCATCAAACCGCACACATACACAAACATACACTCAAAATTACCTACATACACACTTTCAAATGAGGAAAAGGATTTCAAAATGGAAAAAAGGTCGAAAAGTAACTTCATTAGTGTGTGTGTGAAACCTGAATATAATTGAAAATAAATATTGCCTACTTTTCGGCAACGAAATAAAGGCATTACCATAACAAATGTATTGCATACTTTTAGGGCAGAAATTAAGCAACAACATTTTATTTTAGTGGGTTTGTTTTTTTTTTCTTTTCTTTTTTTAAACAAAATATATTTTAGAAACTTACCGCCATTACTTCAGCATTTTGAGACATAGCCTTGCCAATTAAAAACTGCAATGGAGTCATTGTTAAAATGCAAACAAATGAACCAATTACAGCGCTTATGCCCAACTTCAAGTACAGCAAATACATAACGACGCCAATCTAGAAAATGGAAACAATAAGGAAATAAAAGAAATTATTAATGAATTTTTTCACATTATGGAATGTAATGTATTTTTTGCAAAATTGTAATTGTAACCCACTCCCAAAATTTCTTAATAATACTTCAGGATAATGTTCGAATGTAAAGGACATCCCATTGATGCTACAGACCATAGCTTCTGCTAGTTTCTCTTACAACTCAAAATTTAATCCACTTCGAATAGCCATAACAACAACAGCAACAAACAAACCGACGAAATATTTTGGAAAGTATTCAAAAAGTATTAAAATTTTAAAAATAAAGGAAATCTTTTTCTCCGTTTAATTGTCAAAGCTTTTGGCAGCTTATTTTCACAGAGCCATCATTCATTCTACAGTCAATTTGGTATTTTGTTGTTTTGCGAATTGTTCATTTAATTTAATTGTTGTGTTTTCGAAGAGATAATAAAATGTTGGAATTGACTCAATACTCACACACACAAACACACAGCGGCTTAAGTTGTATTCGATGAAATCGGCGACGAAATTGTTTTGGCCATAATTTTGAAAATTTAATCGCTTTACTTTTAATTGATTACGAACTAATTTTACAGCAACAACAAAAAAACGAACATGAAATAAAATTCAAAGAATTTGAAAGTACATAAAATTCGTAGAATAATATTTTGTTTGTTGTATGCGCAAAGTATTGAAGGGCGAAGAGTAAATCTGTTCAAATTTTAATTTAAACCATTTGGTAAAATATTTAGCTGGTCATTTCTTAAAGTTTAATATTCGGTAAATACTAAAATTTTTATATAAAACCAATTTTTGACTTCCACCAATATAATTTCCATATTGCATGCCCTAACAATTTTAGAATCGTTCAATTATATATGTTCGCAATGCGCAAAATTCCTTAAATCGGTTAATATAGATAATATTATGGAATTATTCGGTAGTAGTACAATACAGACACTCCTGAAAACTGGGCTGGGAACTTCAACATACCAAAATTTAAACCGAACATTTGGATGAAGACTAATATTTTTAGGTTGGGGAAAAAGAAATCTATTAGGCCTGTCGTCGAAACATCTACAGTGACTCGCCAGAAACTTCGGGAGCTTTCCTGTGAAGTTTTAATGTATCCGCCATACAGACCGGACTTGGCACCAAGCGATTATCATATTTTTCTTGCATTGCAAAATTTCTTTAATGATAAAAAAGGTATCTAGGAAGGATTGTGAAAATCGACTACTAGAGTTTTTTTGCAAATAGAGAGCAGAACTTCTATGAGAGAGGCATTATGATAATAATTTTTTTGTATATAATTTGTACCAAATTACAACCACATTATTCGGAAAATTCGGCTAATGCCTTCAAAATACCGAAAATTGGTCGGTAACCTACATCAGCACGTAAATCGATATTCATAATTTTTCGTAGGAAGATTTGACACCCTATGAGAACCTATGAAATCGGATTAGAGCAAATTCGGTTGAAAAACGTGTCCAAGTCCATGTGAATACTTTAAAATGGGAGCTAACCGTTATTAATAATTGTTGGTTTTGTTACTTTTTGTAAAATACCGAAATTTCATGTTAATCCGGAGATTTATTTCTGTCGTGCATGTGGTGAACAGTATGCCTGCTGATTTGGCGCCGCATGCTGATTTGGCACCTTCGATATAATATTCAGTAGCAGCTATTTTTCTGCAGACCTCAAATTAAACCCGACATAGTGTAGTCTCTTACAATGAAAGGTGAAGTTCTTGGGCACCATATGACGAAGCAGGTTATATTGACGGATAGGCGTAGAATTTTTAAAAATAAGTTTTTTAAAGGCGTAGATATTTGAAAATAATTATTTTGAAGGTATAGATTTCTTAAACAAAATTCAAAGAGTTGATTTTTTAAAATATTTTTTACGGCGTAGGTTTTTCACAATATTTTACTTCCAGTCGTAAATTTCTTAAAATATTTTTTTTTCAAGGCTTAGATTTTTTAATTTAAAATAGTTTTATCAAAGCATAGAATTAAAAAAAAAAAATTTATTTAGGCATAGATTTTTTAATTTTTTTTCAAGGCGTAAATGTTTTGAAAATATTTTTTTCAAGGCGTACATTTTTTAACATTTTTTTTAAAGGCGTACATTTTGTAAAATAATTTTTTCAATGCGTAGAATAATTTTTTAAGGCCTAAATATTTTTAAAATATTTTTTCAAAGCGTAAAATTTAAAAATATTTTTTTCAATGCCTAGGTTTTTATTTTAAATATTTTTTTTCAATGCGTAGGTTTTTATACCCTACACAACTATGTTGTCAGGGTATTATAGCTTTGTGCAGCCCCAAAAGTTTGTAACGCCGCGAAATATTGGTCATAGACCCACCTTTAAGTATACCGATCGTCATATCTCGACTAGCTGAGTCGATCTAGACATGTGTGTCCGTCCGTCCGTCTTTCCATTATAATTTGTAAACACGATACAGGCCACAATTATGGACCAATCTTCACGAATTTTTACATGTAAAATGGGTTCTGGCTAAAGAAGACCCCTATTGTTTTTGGAAAAGATTAAGGGTTTTTCTGGTCGCTCCAGAGGCCGCAATTATGTACCAAACACCGCGAATTGTTGCATGGAGAATGGGATCGGGCCAGAGAATAAGCAAGCCTGTTTTGATAAAGATCGGTCAATATTTAGCGGGTCAAATGGACCCTGACTTTTGTGTGAAAAATGACAAAATGTGTATTCTATGGCGTATATATTTACTCCAGCATGATATAGACCCAAGAAGTTGACAGTACATCCAAGAGGAGTGGTTGACGTTTAAATTGATACCAATTATATTGTCGTATGTAATCGGATATGGGAGTTACACCCACATATTTACAGGTGCTTACGTATACAGATATTATTTTGTAACCCATTACCACATTAGAGGGCGGAAATGTAGCGCTGATTGCTTTGAAATTTTGCTTTGAAAGTTCCAGTTATGGTCAAGGAAAACGCCTATAATTGTCGGTGATGATCAGATTAATATTTTGGGATGAAATGGACCGAAAACTTAATTTTTGTGTGTTTTCGACTCGAATATAATCCAAATATCACAACACAACCTAAAGTGAAGGGAACCTGGACAAGTAATTAGAAGGGCTGAATATTCGAAAATGTAAGGAATCGGTGTTGTTGACCTCTAATCGGGTAGCGGGAACAAATATAACGAAATATTACCTAGACTCGGAATAAACATCCGCAGAAAGTTAGAGTTCTGTGGTAGTTGTGTAGGGTATCGTATGGTCGGCCCCGTCCGACTATACTGCTTCGCTCACTGGTTTAACATAATTTTTTAATGCGTAGGTTTTTTAACATAATTTTTTAATGCGAAGGTTTTTTAAAATAATTTTTTTCCAAGGCGTAGAGTTTATAAAATATTTTTTTCCAGGGCAATTATTTTTTTCGTTGATTTTTTAATATTTGTTTAGATTTAAATTTTTTGAAAATATTTTATCAAAGCGTAGGTTTTTATACCCTTCACCACACTGTGGTACAGGGTATTATGTCATTGTGCATATGTTTGTAACAGGCAAAAATAATCGAGATAGACCCATGGTTCCTTTTGAGAATATGCATAGAATCACTTTCTGAGTCGATTTATGCATGTCCGTCTGTCCGTCCGTCCATGTATTTTTGTTAACAAAGTACAGGTCGCATTTATGATCCGATTTGGATGAAATTTGGCACAGGTCACTTAATTGGCCCAAGGACGAACCCTATTGAAATTGGAGAAAATCGGTCCACGTTTAGGTATAGCTCCCATATAAGGGTACCCCAAATTTTCGGTATTTTGAGGTTCTTGAGCGCGTTTTTTAACTGAATTCGATGAAATTTGGTTCTTTGAGTTCTTATCGGGTAGCAAATCTCCCCACTAAAATTTATAAATAAAGGTCCATTTTTTTGGATACCCCCCATATAAGGGTACCGCCAATTTTTTGGTATTTTGGAGGTTTTGATCACATTTTGCGACCGAATTCGGGTACCCCCAAATTTTCGGTATATTCGGGTTCTTGGGCTCGTTTTATAACTGAATTCTCTGAAATTTTGTACATTGGGTTCTTATTGGGTACCAAATTACTCCACTATAAATATAGGTCCAGTTTTTTGGTAGTCCCCATATAACGGTACCCCCAAATTTTTGGTATTTTGGGAGTTCTGATGATTTTTCGACCGAATTGACTGCAATTTAGTACATCGAGTTGTTATTAGGTAGCAAATCTCTGTACTATAGATTATAAATATAGGTCAATTTTTTCGGGTAGCTCCCATACCAATTTTCGGTATTTTGGGGTTCTTGAACCAAATTCTTTTTATACCCTTCACCACACTGTGGTACAGGGTATTATGTCTCTGTGCATATGTTCGTAACAGGCAAAAGGAATCGAGATAGACTCATGATTCCTTTTGATAATATGCATAGAATCACTTTCTGAGTCGATTTATGCATGTCCGTCCGTCTGTCCGTCTGTTGGTGTTAAATTGTAAACAAAGTACAGGTCGCATTTATAATCCGATTTAGATGAAATTTGGCACAGCTCCTTTATTTGGCACAAGGACGAACCCTATTGAAATTGGGAAAAAATCGGTTCAGATTTAGATATAGCTCCCATATATAGTTTCGCCCGATTTTAGGTAAATGGTGTACCAAAATCCCTATATATCTTTCGATTTGCACGAAATTGAGTATAGCCTACTAAATTCGGTCTAGAATAATGTGTGCTAAGTTTCGTGGAAATCGGTTCAGATTTAGATATAGCTCCCATATACAGTTTCGCCTGATTTTAGGTAAATGGTGCACCAAAGTCCCTGAAAATCATTTGATTTGTACGAATTTTGACATAGTGTATTGCATTAAGTCTAAAATGACGTCTGCTAAGTTTCGTGAAAATAGGTTGATTTATGTATAACTCTCATAAATAGTTTCGCCCGATTTTAGGTAAATGGTGCACCAAAGTCCCTGAAAATCATTCAATTTGCACGAATTACGGCATAGCGTACTGAATTAAGTCTAAAATGGCGTGTGCTAAGTTTCGTGAAAATCGGTTCAGATTTAGATATAGCTCCCATATATATTTTCGTCCGATTTAAGGTAATTAGTGCACCAAAGTCCCTATATATCCTTCGATTTGCACGAAATTTGGACGAAATGTGGCAGATTTATTTACATAATTTTGTCCCATTGTAAGAATCAGCTTTATATCTGACCAAAATTTAGTATAGGTTGCAGAATGACATGTTTAATTTCGTGTTAATGATTCCTGACTTTACTGTTTTCCTTGCTGGTTTTAAATATTTTTTCAAGGCTTAGTTTTTTTTCCCGACTTCTTTGTTATCTGGGAGCCATCTGTGTAACAACAGTTACCAGGGGGCATGTTTGCTATATAGACTCGTTTCCCACATACACGAAGACATAATACCATGTACCACAGTGTGGTGAAGGGTAGAAGTAGATTGTTAATTTTTCTTTTTATTTTTCATCATTATACCAAAGAATTTCTATAAATATCAACCTCATCTTCCTTGGCATTGATAATCTCTATCCTGTGTTTATATATATTTATGTAACTTTCATAACAATTTCACAATTTAAAACCACAAATTATTGTGTCATAATAAACCCGTTACAATGGTAACTGTGTCATATATCCGTATTTTAATCCATACTCCAATACCATAGAGTTGTACACCAGCTATACGATTGAAATCCATTCACACTCCCACACACACATCCAGATATAAACATGTGTGCACTTACAACTCTCGCACCTAACAAATTACAAATTTTTGAACAGCACACATGTATGCGCATAATTAATTTTTCCTTTCAAAGAAGCAAAAAAAAACAACAACAAAAATACAGGTGGATGATGATGACGATGAAGTTCAACAGTTCAACACCGTGTATATGTATGTATGTACCACCATAACCACCACAATCAGGGAGTACCTTTATTCTCAACTCTCCGCGTTCAGTTCATAGCCTTTGTGTGTGTATTGCTGCTACTACCCTTTTCATGTGTGACATAATGAGTTCCCTGCCATTTGTGTTGTGACTGTGCAACAAGGCTGTGTTCTTTATAAACCCGTGTTGTTACTCCGGTATTATTTGCATGTTTTAACTTAAGTCATTTATTTTTGTTGGCGTTGCTGCTGCTGTTGCTGTTGGTTCGATGGTTGGCTGCCTGTTTTGCCTGGTTCGTTGGTTGTTTGATAGCTGTTGCTGTTACTGACATTACAAGCGTTTACCTTTTGACGTCTGTTGCTATAAATTTTGCGAAAAAGTAAACATATTTATTCAAATTAACCAAGCAAACAACAGCCAAACCACAGGCTTGGGAGTGAGAGTGAGAAGAGACACATACATACACATAAATGTAAAACAGCATACTAACACACTCGCATATACTCATGTAATTAAAAATGAAAATTGTAAAGTAATGGAATATCTGAGCTTTAAAAATGACTGAATTGTGGGAAGTAAGAAATAACAGTGTGCTTTATGGATTGTCAAAGCACAGGATCTGTGTCCTTTGTGACATTTCTTCACCATTACTTATGAAAGAACGAGAATAGCGTGATATAGTTCAGGGATTGTTTCTTGTTGTTGTTTATTCACACCTTTAGTGCAATGGAAAAAAGGTACACAAATATACGAAATAGCTAAGTGCCATGGGATGACACAATGATAGGTGAATGAAGCCCTGATGTAACAACTGAAGCTAAGGCCTTGGAATGTTATAAAGTGGGTAACTATTGATTACAGATTGTGACTGGATTGCAAAAATTCACCCTAAAAGGATATGAAAAGTTGATATAATGGAGTATTCTTTACATCCCCACAATGTGGAGGTGTATATGTTATAGATGCTGACCATATCGCTAAGTTTTATTTTCTAGATTCCTTAATTCTGCAGTAAAGGTTGGTTATTTGAAATGTTTATTTAAATATCGACAAATTTGTTGCATGGGCTTTTATTCGTTCGAATTCCATTGAACTGAGGTCGCGAAGACACCAGAGGTTTTTGGATTGTGACTTATATGTTTACGACATGTTCCTTTCAAATTTAAAGCCGACTTGTGGTGGAATGAAAGCAGTCGGCAATAGCTCGTCACAAAACGTATTACCATATATTCCTCACTGATCCACAGACCTAAAGAGGTTATGTTCTTTAGCTCGACTTTATAGTAGTTATTCTGGTAAAAAGTTCAGAAGCCACATTGCCATCTTGGATCCTCAAGCTTTTCTCGTTTTATCATGATTCTTTCATAGTATTTATTTGAACATCTCTCAACAAAATTAAATTTTATGTCCCCGGAACAAGAACTTTTTTACTAATGCATGATTTAATTGCATACCCTTCAAGACCTTGTGGTGCATACTATTATGTCTTTGTGCAAATGTTTGTAACAGGCAAAAGGAAACAAGATAGACCCATGGTTACTTTTGAAGAGATGCATATAACCACTTTCTGAGTCCAAGTGATAGCGTTAAGTTCCTGCCCTGGCCAAATTGAAAATAATAGCGGTATCATAATATATGGGATATTCCACAAAATTTTAATAGAATATTTTCCTAAAATCTGAAACCCCCTAAACATGGACCGACGATTGGTGAAAAAATAAAGTAACCGTTATATGTGGCGATATCCAAAGTTGGACCAATCTTAACTACATCACATAGAAATATCTAGAATTAAATTAAACACTTAAAATACCGAAAATCTGGGCCTATCATTATATGGGGACTATGCCAATATTTGGACCGATATCAATATTAGAGTATGTTATGAATATGCTCCAGACTATAGTCGAGTACTGCTAAATGGCACAACACATGAAAAGCGTTAAGTTCGGGCCGAACTTTGGATACCCTCCACCATAGGTATACTGGCATTTACTTGAAATTAAAGTTCCATCCCCACGTAGAACTATACTATATCGAATGACCTTGGGAAGTGTGGTTATGCTTCGAATGTATGGATCTGATCTTTATATAGACTTATATAGACGTAAACTACAGACGACCAGAAATTTTAATTGTTTAAAAAAATATTATTAGTAAATTCCTAAAATTTTCACCATAGAGTAGTGACATTTATTATCTATACATTCAATGTGAACCGACAGCACACAAAAGACAACTCTATACGTTTAGAGGTTAGAATGATTACAGACAGGCAGACGGACACGTATAAATCGTCATAGAATTGTACTCTGAGGGAAATGATTATTTCGATGAGTTACAAACGAAAAACAAACTTAAGGGGACCACCATTTTTGATTTAATTCAAATATACACTAATTCAAGAATGTCCCTACAAAATTTCAAGTGAAAATCTCAAGAACTCTTGAAGATATAGCCGATTTATTGTGTCAGCATCAAGTGACGGCTAAAGGGCTTCTCAAACTTTAAACGCGTTTTTCTCTATTGCGAATGGTGGGCACGATAACTCAAAAACTAATAATCCAATCGGTTCCACATTTTGACACGTTTCGCTGGGAGTGTATAGCTCTCGTATGAACTAGGATAAAGCCAATCGGTGAAGAACTTCCTTATTTTTTAACTTAGTTTGTGGTAAAAAATAGGCGATTTTCCAAAACAAACGTCCACCATTTTGTTAATTTTAGAGCGAAGTCAATAATCCTAGTACATACGAGAACCAGACATGTACTCTTTCTAACACCGATGGAATTTTCGGATTCCGATGTTCCAGTGAGGAGTTATCATGCCCGCCATCAAAAATAAGGATCACAAAAAACAACAACAACAAAACGACAACAACATTTTTATTTTACATTATTTTTCTTCCTTTTTAAATCTTCAAATATATATGTGCAAAGTAACAAACCTTAACAACCATTGGTATTTATTTACCAGCCCATTTAAAATCTTAAAAATAAAAAAATCGAGAATGGGGGGTTCCCTTAATATACCATCAATACAATGGTGGACGATATAAAAAAGGATTAAATTTGATAGTGCTCATTTATTTCAACCAAGGTCGAACCGCAATTTAAATTGGAGAAAATCGGTTCAGATTAAGATACATCATTCATATATTTTTTCGTCTGATTTTAATTAAATGATGCCCCAACAACCTAAGTTTTTCAAATTTGCACAACATATCGATATGGGTCTAAAATAACGTCTTCTAACGGCGGAAATGAACTTATTGCTGAAAATAATTTTCCTCAAGATATTGGATGTATTTGCAATAATATGTAGTTCTGAAGCTCCCCCATCATCCATAGCAGCATAACTACATCGGCTGATGAAACCTGATAAGAACCAACTAACATTCACAAGAACTAACAATATTCACATTTCTCTCGATTATCTCTAAAATAAGGTAATACATATTGTGGATTCATTAATGGCGAATATTTTTGTAGAATATTTCGAACTGTCATAACCCCGTCTTAAATAGGGTTTTAATAATTTTTGGGAAAAGAAACGCCTAAGAGGCACCTTCAGCGTATCGACTGAGTGTTATCATAGTCATTAACAAGAAAAAAACAGTAAGGAAAGTAGTAAAGTCGGACGGGGCCGACTATATGATACCCTTCACCACTATGGGTATATTAAACAGGACTATTAACATGAAATTGGATGAAATAAAATATGTGATATTTATCTAAATGTGAATCTACCTAGATCTATCCATAAAGTATGTAAATCGACTTCCAACAAATATAAATAGGTCATCCGTTGGGCTATGTCTGTACTTCTAGAAAACGCAACTACGACTTTCCCGAAACTTGGCAGACATCATTCTATGCTCAATTCAGTACGTTATGCCAAATTTCGTGCAAATCGAAGGATATATAGGGACTTTGGTGCACCATTTACATGAAATCGGACGAAACTATATGTGGGAGCAATATCTTAATCTGGACCGATTTGCACCGGGACTTTGGTGCACCATTTACATGAAATCGGACGAAACTATATATGGACCGATTTTCTCGAAACATGGCAGACATCACTCTAGCCTTAATTCAGTACGTTATTTCAAATTTCGTGCAAATCGAAGGATATATAGGGACTTTGGTGCACCATTTACATGAAATCGGACGAAACTATATGTGGGAGCTATATCTTAATCTGGACCGATTTTCACGAAACTTGGAACTTCTCATTGGGTCGGAACTTCTCATTGGGGTCGTATCGCTGGTAACGTAAGAACTTCGAATTGTCACAAGAGACATTTGGGTTTGAAAGGTTTTTTGTAAAGAAGCTATTAATAGCTTCTGGGGAGAATATCCCAACAAAAAACAAAGGGAACTGATGAGGATCAGTGGCGAGATCCGAAACTATAGTCTTCCCTGCCTTACCCCTCGGCGGACAATGCCATACATTCCCCACTAATAAATAGTTGTTTTTTATAAAAACAACAAACTGGGATTAAGCCTGACTATTTTGCAAAAACAAAATACAAATGGTATCCCAAATAACCCGCCAAACACTACTGAAACTTTGCAGACATAATTCTAGGCTCAATTCAGTACGTTATCCAAATTTGGTGCAAATCGAAGAACGAAACTATATATGGGAGCTATATCTGAATCTGGACCGATTTTCTCGAAACTTGGCAGACATAATTCTAGGCTCAATTCAGTACGTTATGCCAAATTTGGTGCAAATCGAAGGATATATAGGGACTTTGGTGCACCATTTACATGAAATCGGACGAAACTATATGTGGGAGCTATATCTTAATCTGGACCGATTTTCACGAAACTTGCCAGACATCATTCTAGACCTAAATGATTAGGCTGTACCAAATTTCGTGCAAATCGAAAGATATATAGGGTCCGTTTACATTAAATCGGTTAAATATATATATGGGAGCTATATCTAAATCTGAACCGATTTTTCCCAATTTCAATAGGGTTCGTCCTTGGGCCGAATAAGTGACCTGTGCCAAATTTCATCCAATTCGGAACATAAATGCGACCTGTACTTTGTTGACAGACGGACGGACGGACATGCATAAATCGACTTAGAAAGTGATTCTATACATATTCTCAAAAGGAACCATGTGTCTATCTCGTTTCCTTTTACCTGTTACAAACATATGCACAAAGACATAATACCCTGTACCACAGTGTGATGAAGGGTATAAATATTTCGTGTTGTTGTAAACGAGGTGTAGTAAATTTTCAGGTTGTCATAGCATAATTACCAGGTTTTATTTTCTTAAATTTAATTTAATACTTCTTTTCAAATTTAATATCCACTTTACATTCAACTCAATACTCTTTCACTTGCAACTCAACAATTTTAAAAATATTTCCAAGTATGTATTGTAAAATATGTAGGTCAATCAATATATCGCCTTGATATTAATTTCAATTCATTCATCAAACACTTTAAGAGCATAAATTATGTAAAACTCGTTCGTTCACTGCTGGCCAGCATCCGACGAACAAAAACAAAGAAACAACAAATAAATTCACAATGAATTTCCAATTTTAATTTTAAAAGAGAGATTTTTATATTCATCATTTTGGTTGTTGCCATTGGTAGCACTTTTTTGGTATATAAATCTGTAGGCCACAAAAAAAACTGAAACTGAAATAAAATCAACTGGCCTAGTGGCCGTTATCCTTTGAGTAGTAATTGTTCACTCCCTCCCCCCTCTCTATATCTCTCTTGGGTTTTTGTAACTATAAATTAATTGCATTTTAAAACCATTTATTTTACATTACACTATCTCGTCTTCCTCCATCAGCAGCATCAGTTTTTTTTTTTCATTTTTTTCTGATCGTTAAGTTACATATTTTTTATGCTATATTTCGAAAAAAGTTTTTTTTTGCCCCTTTGAATAATGTCCAATTTGTTATTTATTGTCAATTGAAGAGTAGCAACACAATTGTATGGCAAATTCTCGATAATTACCAGATTGATTCTGGCAGAAAATTTTGTTGTTTCGTGCAATTTATATCAAAGATTTATACTTACTTTCAATGGTATGGCCCAAACGTAGTGAGCAATCCAAAAGAAGGACATTATATTTAATGTATCCTCAGACATTAAATTTGTTATGGCTCCAATGTCATTTAGTGCTATAAAGCAGAAATAAAAGAGAAATATGGGTAATTTGATTATTAGATATAAATATTGTGAAGATTTAGATGAGTTGAGGCGAACAAATCTCTACTAATTTTTTAAATATAGTCCAAATAACATAAACGAGATTCGTAAGATGGCGCAGATATATCCCATTAGATGGCTCAGATATATATGAGCTTTTAAAAACAATCAAGAAATTCTTTAAAAATATGGATCTAAATTTTCTGATAAAACCTTGAAAATACTGGCAATTGGTTCGTGACCTTTGTATGACGGCTGTTCCAAAACATGAAAATATATAGAATATTTCCTACAGAAACGTTTTACACCATCCATGAACCCAGAATTCCTAATTATATCCCCTTCGATGAGAACATTCGTTTAAATTCTTCTATATAAATAAGTAATTTAAAACATTTTCTACAGAAAATTTCCCCTCCTCCAAGATCTGGAAATGCCTTCAAAATAGCGAAAATATAGCGCTGTAAGAAAATTTTTACTAAGGATCTGAAATGCCAAATTACATCCATTAAAATGGAAAAATGTGGTAAAAACCTTCATAGTAACGGAAATGGGGCGTACTGTATTGTGGGGTCGTGACAAAACATAGATCTATGTCGAAATTGTTCTCCAAAAATGTTTTCTACACCCGTAATGCCAAAATAGAGTTACTTCTGTAAAAAGACTAAAACATTCAAAATACCAGAAATGAGGCGGAACAATATATTGGCTAATTCAAAAAGTGATTCAATATTAATAAATTTTGAAAAACGTGTTCGAGACGCTCAAAATACCCAAAAGACCAACGGAGAGCACCGTTATATGGGAATAACGTAAAAAGTGGACCAATTTTGATACTTTTTGGCAGGGATATTTGGTACCCAATGGCAATACAGCCACGTGCCCAAACTCCGCAAAATAAAGGGTTGCCAAAATATGTTGTGGTAGGGAGATTTGCTATATAATGGGAATACGTAATAGAAAATTGGACCAATATTGAACATTTTTTTGTGGGATATACAATATTACAGGTAATTCGGTTGAAGCCAGTGCCCAATATAACGAAACTTTTGGGGTACCGTTATTAACCCTTTGAGCCCCGAATTTTTTTCCGCAATCTTAGAACGAATTTCTGTTCACAGATTTAATGCAACTATCCTAAATAGGATATGCACAAAATTTGACATCGATATATCCTTGCATTTGGGAGATACAGTACATTCTTTCGGAAAAATTAAAGACAAATATCAAGAAAACCAAATGCAAAATCTTCAAAAAAATCATTTTAAATTATTTTCTATATTGAATTTTACAAGAATCAAAAATAATTTTGAGGGTAGAATTTGTACAATTTGAATACGAAGCGATTTAAATAATTTGGACTGTATACACAAATTAGTACTGTACACAAATTTACCCTCTTCTCTATATTAAAAGGCTCATAACTTTACCAAAATTTTTAATTTTTTTGATTTTTCTTTTGATATGTGTCGTCCATAATCAGGTCTTGAGATATGAAATCCAAATAATACATAACTACTAGCTGCATATAAAATATAAGCTCTAAAACATTTTGTTGCCTGTGGGCAACATTGGGCCACAAAGGGTTAAGGGGCTATGACTAAAATGGATCGATTCAGCTATATGGCAGACAAAAGACAAATCTATGAAAAATTTCAGAAATTATTATTTTGATGTATTACAAACCTAAAAACCAACATCCATATTATGTTGGAGGGTAAAAAGGGTATTATATGAGGGCTACATCTAAACACAGCCCAATGAAAAATGTGTCTGAAATCTCCAGAATACGGAACAATTGCCTGTAGACAAAATACAGGGATGATGACACATTTGTGAGCTATTGGAATTGTCGCTGAGAACATAACCCTCAATGGCGATCTGAAATTGAAGGACGTGACACATGACAAGCACCACCATCTTACTACCATGACAAGCCACCATGACAAGCACCACCATCTTACTCTTATTTTGTCTAAGATCTTAAATTATTGTTCGCTGCTAGGTGTTTCATAGTCGACCCTGGGGATTTCATTTGCAAGCGCCATTCTTGTTATGCTATGGATATTTTTTGCCTTAAGATGTGACCAATCCATTTCCATTCCCTGCTTTTGTATGGGTTCCTGGTTCGTTAGGTTCCACAGCTCCAAAATATTTTAGAGCTTATATTTAATACACAGCTAGTAAATTTATATTTTTTGGATTACATATGTCAAGACCTGATTATGGACGACACATATCAAAAGAAAAATCTAAAAATTCAAATTATTTGTCAAATTATGCGCTTTTAAATATAAAGAAAAGGACAAAAATGTGTACAGTACCATATTGTGTATACAGTCCAAATTAAACCCTCAAAATTATTTTTCATTCTTGAAAAAAATAACATAAAAAGTAATTTCAGTGATATTTTTGCCGATATCTCATTTACTTTTCTTGATATTGGACTTTTATTTTTCGAAAAGAATGTACTGAATCTCCGGAACGCAAGGATGTAGCGAGGCCAAATTTTGTTCCTATCCTATTTATAATAGTTGCATTCAATCTGCACACAGAAAATCGTTTTATGATCACGGAAAAAAATCGGGACTCAAAGGGTTAATAAACAAGGCAGTGTGTATTTTCTATTTGTCATTCCGTTTGGAACACCACGAAATATTCCCCTAAAACCCCATACATATATATGTCTGTCTGTTGAAATCTCGATAGGGCTCGCAATTCTTTGGATATAACTTTGAAATTTTGCACATTCATTATACCCTACACAACTATGTTGTCAGGGTGTTATAGCTTTGTTCAGCCCCAAAAGTTTGTAACGCCGCGAAATATTGGTCCTAGACCCACCTTCAAGTGTACCGATCGTCATATCTCAACTAGCTGAATGGATCTAGACATGTCCGTCCGTCTGTCCATTATAATTTGTAAACACGATACAGACCACAGTTATGGACCAATCTTCACGAAATTTTGCATGTAGGATGGGTTCTGGCCAATGAAGACCCCTATTGTTTTTGGAAAAGATCCGTTACTATTTAAGGGATGAAATGGACCAAATACATAATTTTTCGATTTTTCGGGTAGCTCCCGAGGCCGCAATTATGGCCCAAACATCGGGCATTTGTGCATGGAGAAGGGAATTGGACCGAAGAATAAGCCTGACTATTTTGATAAAGATCGGTCAATATTTAGCGGGTCAAAATGTCAAAATTTGTATTCTATGGCGTATATATTTAACCCTGAAGGTCATAGACCTTGATAGTATGTAGTCGGATGTGGGAGTTACACTGAAATATTTACAGGTGCTTAAGTATTCAGATATTATTATTAACCCATTACCACACTGGAGGGCGGAAATATAGCGCCGATCGCTTCGAAATGTTCCATGAGGTTCCAGTTATGGTCAAGGACAACGCCTATAATATTCGGCGCTGATCGGATAATAATTTTGGGAAGGAGGGGACCGAAAACTTACTTTTTTAATTGTTTCGAGTCGATCTATAAGCCAAAATTATAAGACGAACATAACCGCAGAACCCACGGTGAAGGGAATATGGAAATGCAATTAGAAGGGCTGTACTGAACATTAGTAATATTTGTTGACCTCAAGTCGGTCAAGAGGTTGCAACTATCACGAAATATTGCCCGAGGTTCCGAGGTAGTTTGATATTGGAAATGGTACACACTTTTTCACTTTTTATAACTGTACCCATCAATATAATTTGGTTTGAGTTTTTATTAGTAGATACATTGCCCTAAACGTCTAGGAATTATACTGTGTTAGTAAAGACATTCAGTTTTTTGTTATTTCCTAGCATTTGTGTTCGGAAGCTTGAGAAGGCTGGCAGTGGCACGGGAAATGTTCTAACGTTTCGCTGTCTTCTACACACACTCTACACCAGTTGCTTCTTAGTGTTAAGATTTTCTTTGTCTTATCCTCGTTTGGGTCTTCCCATAAAATGTTTGTGTTTATCCCAGTCCCCTCACTATTTGGAACTATTTAAATCTATTGTAGGCCTATCGGTCGCCCTTCTAGCGAGTATATTTGCTATCTCGTTTCCTATTATTCCTACATATATTAATCGGTAGTCATATGATTTGTATGAGACCGTGCAGCGTTAAGTTATTTATGGTTTGGATTTAACTGTTTTAGAGGTTAGTTTTTAAGGCTTGTTTACTATCTGTCGTTATATTTATTATATTCTGAACCGAGTTTGCATTAAACCAGTTCATGCACTCTGTTATAGCCTTAACATCCCATATCCATCTGCGTAACAACAGTTACAGTGCCTGGTGTCGATCCACTCGTTCATAGCCTATAGGCTTAAAGACGGCCGATTCATATCTTATTTGGATGTCAATTGGATGTATATACAATATAGCTCAAAAGTTCTCGTTGGTGTTGTCCGCATTGACCCACATATATCTATATAGCATGTTTTCAGTACTTTCTGCAACGATTTTACATTACATTTTTTGTCCATTACTGTCCACCAGACTACCGAAGCGTGTGTTCGAATTTGCCATCTATAGTTTTCTAGAAACCACATTCCCTTGAATTTTGTGCAGTGGTTGATGTCCTTGCTTATTTATTATTGTAATTTTCCTCTGTACGGCGCTATCTACTGCATTTCCTATATTGTCTATACCGAGGTTGGTTATTAGAATGTCACGAGATTTCGGATACATTTCATTTGGATTTAGTACTTCATTAGTTGTTCTGGTCATAGCTTTAAGCTTATTTTATATATTTTATTTTCTATTTTTGTTTCCTCATACATCTTTTAAATATTCAAATTTTCCTGCACCCATCAATTAAGAACTTGGATATCGTTTTCAGCATAACATTAACATTTTGACTTTACCATGTGCGGACATCTGATTTCACCGTACCCAAATCACACATTATTCTACAATAGAATGCTATTTCTATCACTTTCGACATATAAAATTGCCTACGCTCCTTATAATCCCTGGTCCTTACAACTATTTAAAGTAATAATTTCCCATTTTGCGAACCAACTATCATTTATTATTATCTATCATTGCTTGAAATGTCTTCGAGAAATACTTACAGTTGTTGTCATTCGGCTTTACAACATTGTTATTATCCTTCGATGTCGTTGTTGTTGTTGGTAAATTTATATCCTCGGCATTGGTAGAATCATCAATGATGAGACTATCATTATCTGACCTACTTGCATTAGTCTTTGACGCTGTCGTGGTGGTAGTGGTACAATTACTATTCACACCATTTTCCGATTTACAATGATTATCACCATTCGATTGTTGCAAGTCATTTGGCCTCGTAGCTGCCATTGAGTTGCCTGGACTGCTGCTGGCGAAGGAAGTCGAGGCGGAGGAGTGGCTGGCATTTGTTTCAATGTATGCTGAATTTAACAATAGTGTTTTACGATAGATGAGACCCTGCAGTGATGTCTTGATGCGAATCCCTGTCATATTAAGTATGTGCGTTGATGCCTGTGACAAGGCACCCTGGGCCAGGGCAGCCAACAGTACCAGCCAAGCAATGCACCAGCCATTCGTTACTAAATCAGACCATGTGGCATAGTAAATTTCCACTTCACTATCACTTGTTATGCCTTCCATGGCCATGGGGGAGTACGACGAAGCGTATGAGGAGGACGAGGAGGAGGCGTACGACGAAGAAGCACCAGCAGCTGAAAGAGAAGCATAAGGCATTGTGGTTGCATTATAATCGTTACCATTGGCAATTTGATTATACACATCGGTATTAATATTTCCAAAATCATTGTAGTTGTTATCTAAGTTGTCGTAACTGGGCAGCATCCAGGCTGAATCTCTTGTTGCACATTCTGGACACATTGTATTTGGCAGCCAATTGGATCCCGATGCTGTTGCTGCATCGAATGCTGCTACAGTTACGACATTGATTGCCTTTTGGGCCATTTTTGTGGCATTAATGGCCTGGTTACTTCTAATGCTTCTTTCTATAATGACACACAATGAAATTGGTAATAGACACGAAGAGGAAGAAAGTGTGACAGGAAGGAAGGAAAACAGGGGGTATAGAGTGGGTAAGTTAGTGTGTGCGTGTGTGTTACTAAGAAGAATTGACGTCTCTTGGAATGAGTTTAGTTTGGGGTTTCGGCAATTGATGTATTGTTATTGTCATTACTTACTTATATTGTTGTTGCTATTGCCTCCTTGTTGCTGATGGTCATCAGAGCCCGGTCGATTGTTGCCGTCGTCGTAATGCATGCTATACATGATTTCGATATATTGCACAATTTGCTGTATAGCCAATGGGCCAATCACCGCAAATAAATCACCGAACAATTTTAAGAGACCACCCAAAGTGAACATCCGCCAACTGTTTTTCAAATAGCACAGCCACAATGAGGGAGGCTTGTCCGAATGTTTCTGCAAGAACAAAATAAACGGAAATAGTAAAATAACAAAATTCTGGATAAATTTTCGACAAAAACATTTGATAACAATTTTCAAAAAATTCAAATATGCAACAATATTCAAATATTGAGCATTCTGATGGCGGTGAGACTGTCATCTACATTTGAATAGAAACAACGCCACCTTGAATTTTGTGCAGTGGTTGGGGTCTTGCTTATTCAGGGTTGCCGTTTTCCTCAAGTTTACGCTATCCCTGGCAATTTCTATGTTATGTTTTATTCTCAATGGGGCTAACATCTATCATAGCCTAGGAACAACGTGTCCTTGAATTTTATTATTTACAGTGGATGGGGTCCTTACTTATTTAGAGTTGCTATTTTTCTGTAGATGATAGATTTATTGCAGCATACCTTAGCAGATGGAGCTGTCATCTATCGTTGCCTAGAAACAACACTTCCTTGAATTTTAGGTGTTGTCATTCCTATTTTTTGTTGTAGTTATTAGAATGGCAGGGGGCTTCGGATGTATTTCATTTGAATGCAGGTCTCCTTGAATCCTTGAGGCTGTAGCCTATCCCAGTTGACGATACTGCCATCTATCGTTGCCGAGAAACAGCGTCTACTTGAGTATTAAGTGTAGACATTTTCATCTAGGTTGTGTTATTTCCTGCCATTGTTTTGTGATGGCACTGCCATTTATCGTAGCCTAGACATAGTGCAGTGGTTTGAGTCGTTGCTTATATTTAGTGTTGCTGTTTTCCTTTAGGTGGCGCTATCTCCTGCCATTACAATTTTGTTTTATCTTAATGTTTTGCGTTCAGCTAATTAGATGATTGGTCTTTAGTTTTGTGCAGTGCAGTTCCTTAGTTATTTGCTGTTGACATTTTCTTCTGGGTGGCGCTATCTTCTCCCATTCCAATTTTGTGCTATCCTCGTCTTATTATTTAATGTAAATTTCTTACAATATTTAATGTAAGTCACAAAGTTCGAAATAGTGCTATAGTAAATATTGGTGCAAGGTATGGATCAAAACTAACTCTACCTTTGAGTGGTTATAACGAGTAGTTTTATCTAAGGCTGGAGTAAGCTTTGTTGCGGTCAGGGTCAACTGAAGGTTTTCAGTAAATACTCTCGGCTGTTAGCCTTTTTAGCTAGGCAGTAAGGAGTAACTGGCTGGGAACCCAAGAATGACACGGGGCCAAGATATTACGAGGAGTGAGCTGGAAACGACTGGAAAGCGCGATGGGTGTTACGGTGAGTTAATCCAGAAGTGAATTGAATACAGGTACGGCTATATGTAGGATCGGGAATAGGACAGGAGTGAGGTAGATGCTGGAGCGGGGTGGATACAGGGATCGAGCTACGAGCGTGGAGCTCGCTACGAACGTAGACCTGGCTATTAGAGGGGGCGGGGGGCGAAGACTTTTGTTATCGACTAACGAGCTACTATAACTGCGGACCTGCCACACGTCGACTTCACTTGTACTGTTCGCTAATTCTGGTTCTCAACAACTTCAGTGATGAAAAAGTGAAACACTTATACATATGGTGATTCGAAGTGAATGTGAATTATTCTGTCACTATATATTGCATAAATGCACTGAAGTTAAAATAGGGGAATGAGTAAACATAGATGGTTGGTTGTCTTAATGATCGCATAAGTAATGTGTGTTGTTGTAATAGAGATAAAATGGTGTTATGGATATTAGAGTGGTATTTTATAATGGCTATAAGGGTGATGTTTTGTTTATTTATTTAATTTAATTTTGTTTTCCTAAACTTAAAAAGTTTTAATCCTACAGCTTGAAAAAAAATGAATTATAGTCTTACTTTCCGATAAGAACTAATGAATTTCGAATGGTCTATGCTTTCATACAGCTTTAAATAGATATTCTTAAATACTATGCTGTTCTACCACTTTAAATTAATATAAAATTTAAGTTTGTGGGTTATTGAGCCTGCACAACTCATTATTTGGCACCAATGGAACGACTACGGATACACCTCCACATTGTAGGCATGCTCTTCTAGACACTAGAAAGGTAATTTTGACTGGTCGTCGATTAGAGTACGCCACCATGGACTGGTATCGAAGAACATGTGGTTTCTGGATTCGCAACGACCGCAACCACTCTGCCATTTACTGCTTTCGATTGGGGCATACAAATAAGCAAGCGGGGTTGGCACCATAGTCATATCTGGGTGACCTCCTAACTGGGTTAAAAAATTCTGCCGGCGCTCTATTTTGGGCATGTTGCGATCAGGAGCATGTGGTGTAGGTGCCATCGACACATTTTGGTTTGCCGGTCTCTGACCAGTTATGGACATTGCTAGGTTCTGCATATTGCAAGAGTCTCTCTTGGAACTCAGCTTGGAGTTTGTAAGGCTGGCTGGTTCACAATGGGAGATAGGCTGCTACCAATATTTCAGTACGAATATGATGGTTACGGTGGAGACTCTGGGCTATTCCGGAATCGAATAGAATTATCTTTGCCCGGGCTTAAAATGGAGGCTCATAAGGTTTCGGGCTTTGTGGATGTGTAACTACATTCAAATATTATAATAATGTTTTATACTATACTAGCAAAGTACCCGCTACTTCGTATGCGGAAAGGGAATAAAAAAATATTTCATATGGAAATGGTGAATACCGTATAATTAGTTGTACTATAGTTCTGAATTCCACCTCTATTCCTACATTTAATATCAAGGTTATTGCCATTAATTACTCTTCATACACATAAGCACTATTTTCCGAAATCCACACTTTAGCAAAAACGTACAGGTTCCAAATGTAATTCCATTTAGAACTTTTCGAACACCGTCACCTCCACTAAATTTAGTACCAAAAACCCTTTGGTCCTTCTTTCTAACTCTCTGTCAATGACCAACATTCTAAATTTTAGGTTTCCAGCTCTCTCCGTTATCCAAGTTTAGTGAATTTTCTATTCTATACTATTGGTACACATAAATTCGAGTTTCCAAAGTTGTCTCCATAGCTCAATACTACACTTCAACAGTAATCTAAGTTCCAAATCTCAAGATTCAACCAAATCCAAATGGTTTCAAATTTAGTACCATTTAGTAATTCTCATACTCATAGGTAAGAATTTCTAAAACTACATCAATCCATCAATCCTAATCTTACTTCCACCAAAGTCCAAATTGTTCCAAATTATTTTTAAGTCCAAATATTAGGATTCCCGCTCACACAAAACGAATTGTACCATATTTAGTACCAATTAGGTCTTCTCGTATCCATAAGTACGAAATTCCAATACTTGCTTAATCTTGCAATTTCCGGACCCATTTTGTACTTTTTGTTTCTATAATTAACAATTTCCTAAACTATGTCAATCTTACACTCCAACAGTAATTTTAATTAAAAAATTCGGGAGTCCAGCTCTATCCGTTCACACATAATCAAGTTGTACGAAATATAGTACTATTTAGTACACATAGGTACTATGCTTCCATATCTCAATTCTATATTCAAACATCAACCATTAGTCCAAATTATGGGTTTCCAGCTCTCTCCGTTCACCCAAATCCATCTAGTGCCGTTTAGTACTTTTCGTACACATAAATACGAGTTTCCAAAGATGTCTCTATAGCTCAATCTTCAACAGAAATCTTAATTCCAAATTTCAGGTTTTCAGTTCCATCCTTTCAAGCAAAATCCAAATTGTACTAAATTTAGTACCATATAGTACCTTTCGTACCAATAAGTACGAATTTCATAATCTACCTCAGTCCTACATTCCAACAGTCATTTTAATTCCCAATTTGAAGACTTCAGCTCTGTCTGTTCACCTAAATCCAACTTCCACCAAATTTAGTACCATTTAGTACTTTTCGTACAAATAAGTACGATTTTTAAAGCTAATTCCGATTATCAAGATTCCATATCTACACACTCAACTGAATGTAAATAGTACGAAATTTAGTACCATTTTACACTTTTTATACACATAAGTACGAATGTACTTATTTCCGTACATCAACACTACTTCCCAACCAGTATTCCATTTCATATGTCAAGATTCATGCTATATATGTTCAATATATATACAACAGGAAGTAAATTCAGTAAAGTTTAGTACCTTTAGTACACTTATAGGTCGAATTTCCAAAAACCCTTTGCACATCATTCTAACTTTCCATCAGTGACCAACATTCCAAATTTCAGAATTCTAGCTCTTCCCGTTCGCTAATAAAAAGGGTACCATATTTGGTACATTTTAGTACTTTTCGTACCCTTCTACTTCCAACAAAACTTCCTGCATACCCCGATCCTACACCCCCATAATGACTGTACACTGTAGCATGAATTTCCAAAACTTCCTACTTAACCCAAACCTACACTTCACAGAGATCCTAATTCCAAGTTTCAGAATTCCAACGCTATCGGTTCACTCACAATCCACATTGTACCAAATTTAGCACACAGTAGTATGAATTTCCAAAACCTCCAACTTACCCTAACCCTACAACCCCACGGTGACCCTAAATCCAAGTTTCAGGATTACAACTCTATCGGTTCACTCACAATTCAAATTGTACCAAATTTAGTACACAGTAGTACGAATTTCCAAAACCTCCTACTTACCACAATCCTACACCACCACAGTGATCCTAACACCAGGTTTCAGGATTCCAACTCTATCTGTTCGCCCACAATTAAAATTGTACCACATTTAGTACACAGTAGTACCAATTTCCAAAACATCCTACATACCCCAATCCTACACCCCCACAATGATCCTAAATCCAAGTTTTAGGATTCCAACTCTATCGGTTCACCCTCAATTCAAATTGTACCAAATTAAGTACATAGTAGTAGGGGAGAGGGGGGCACCTTTGAACACTTTTTGCTTTCAAGCTTTATAACATTTTTTATTTTATCATTTTTGGTTTCTTATTAATTGTTACTAATAGGTACATATGTAACCTTTAAAATGAATATACATATGACATACTATAAGCTTGATAAATATATTTTATTACTGTTTTAATGGACGAACTCAAAGTGTTCAAAACTGCCCCCCCAGGGGGGCACCTTTGAACAGGGGTTAGCATTTTTGAACGACATCTTTTTTTACAGTGTTTATGTTCAAATATGTATGTATTTTATTCATACATATCAAAAATGCATTAATTCATTAAAAAATATATAAAAAATGTTCAAAATTTAAAAAATCTAGATCAAAAGTTATTAAAACATAAAATGACTTAAAAATACAAATTAATATGGTGAAAAATACAGTTAATTTCGTAATCTTATTAGCCCATTTGAAATTTTGAGAAATCGAAGCCAAAAGTTAAAAACTCCTTTTTTTACTCGAGTTTAATGGGCATGTTCAAAGGTGCCCCACCCATGGCATTTTACGGAAATTTAAAATAAAATTTTTTGTAATAAATATATATGAAAGAAATTACATTAGTTATGTTTGAAATGATTGTTGGAATGCAAAAAATTGGTTTGACGAAAGAAAACTGTCACATAATTCTTCCTGCGCCCTTACAACCAAATGAATAAAAGTTTACAATGACACTGAGAAAACATGGTCACCCATGCACAATTTTTCGACAACTGAAAAAGCAAGCCAAAGTGGTTTACGCATATAGAGAACAAGATTGCCATATATAAAAATGTGGTTGCGGGTCGGAAAAATATTAAACTAAGATTTTATGAGCGCTGTTCAAAGGTGCCCCACGTTCAAAGGTGCCCCCCTCTCCCCTACCAATTTCCAAAACTTCCTACATACCCCAATCCTACACCCCCACCGTGATCCTAAATCCAAGTTTCAGGATTCCAACTCCATCGGTTTATCCCCAATTCAATTTGTACCAAATTTAGTACACTGTAGTACGAATTTCCAAAACTTCCTACAGACCCCAATCCTACACCCTCACAGTGATCCTAAATCCAAGTTTCAGGATTCCAACTCTATCGGTTCACCCCCAATTCAAATTGTACCAAATTTAGTACACAGTACTATGAATTTCCAAAACTTCCTACAGACCCCAATCCTACACCCCCACAGTGATCCTATATCCAAGTTTCAGGATTCCAACTCTATCGGTTCACCCTCAATTCAAATTGTACCAAATTTAGTACACAGTAGTACCAATTTCCAAAACTTCCTACATACCCCTATTCTACACCCCCACAGTGATCCTAAATCCAAGTTTCAGGATTCCAACTCTATCGGTTCATCCACAATTCAATTTGTACCAAATTTAGTACACTGTAGTACGAATTTCCAAAACTTCCTACAGACCCCAATCCTACACCCTCACAGTGATCCTAAATCCAAGAAAACTTCTTACTTACCCTAAACAGAGATGCTAAATCCAAGTTTCAGGATTACAACTCTTTCGGTTCACTCACAATTCAAATTGTACCAAATTTAGTACACAGTAGTACGAATTTCCAAAACGTCCCACTTAACCCAAACTTTCACCCCCAGACTGATCCTAAATCCAAGATTTATGATTCCAACTCTATCGGTTCACCCACAATTCAAATTGTACCAAATTTAGTACACATTAGTAAAAATTTTTAAAACTTCCTACATATCTCGATCTTACACCCCAACAGTTATCCTGACTCCAAATTTTATGATTCTAGCTCTATTGGTTCGCATAAAATTCAAATTGTACCAAATTTAGTACCATTTAGTACCCATGAATATAAATTACTGAAACTGGGTAAAAAAATTCCAAAACTACGTACATTCCCAATTCTACACTCAGATGTCCAACTCCTAATGTTAATTTCAAATTTCAGGATTCCAGCTCGATTTGTATCTCCAAATTAAATTTGTACCAAATATAGTATCATATAGTACTTTTCGTACACATGAGTACACGCTTTCAAAACCATCTCCTTAAATAGACTCTACATCTCATCCCTAATTCGCATTCCAAATTTCAAGTTTTTAGCTCTATCAATTCACATGCTACGAAATTGTACAAAATTAAGTACATTTTAGTACTTTTCGTACCCTTCTATTTCGAATTTCCAAAAACCCGTTGGTACATTTATCCTACACTCAGCGACCACCAATCCAAATTTCAGAGTTCTAGCTCTACCGGTTCGCCAAATACAAATGGTATCACATTTAGTACTTTTTAGTACTTTTCGTACCGTTCTAGTACGAATTTCCAAAAACCCTTTTGTACATCTTCCTAACTTTACATCAGTGACCCACATTCCAAATTTCAGAATTCTAGCTCTTCCCGTTCGCCTAATACAAAGGGTACCATATTTGGTACATTTTAGTACTTTTCGTACCCTTCTAGTTCGAATTTCCAAAAACCCAGCCTTATCTCACGCCTACACATCAACACCAACCCACACTTAAAATTTCAAGCTTCTAGCTTTAGCCGTTTCGTCTGGGCGATGATCTGTCAGTCACTTACTCACTCACTCACTTAACACTAAGCTCTTTTATATATATAGATTTCTTTTGGGATTCGCTGACGACCGTGTTTATGACAAATGTAATTTGCGGTAGGCATTGGTCCCAAAGGTGATTACCCGATTTGTGCGTTCAGTCGGATTTACGTGGTAGGCGTAGACGGCGGTTGTTCGGTGTTCATTGTTATGATCATTCTGAAAGAGCCGACTTATAAACTGGACACCGTTCTCTGTTAGCAATACCTTTGGACATACAAACTTTCAAACGATGCGTTCTTTAAGGTTTTTAACAACATCCTGGATTACTGCTCGTCTAGTAAGGATCAATGCCACTCTCCATGCTAGCATCAGTTTGCAAATAAAAAGGGAGTGTAAAATCTGGACATGCTAGTACTGGAGCCTAAATAAAGATCTGTTTTAATTCCTCAAATGCCTTGGTCTCTCCGTGGTCGAATTCCATTGTACAGATTTTTTTGCAAACGGTTAAGATGGCTGACAATTTTTGAAAAATTTAGGATAAACCAACGTGCAGACAGTTTAGGATTTTAAATTTTTTGAACTCAATACCAACTTATTGTACCGTATTATAGTTATGTCTGGTACGAATACCAAAATATTTTCCAATTTCAAATTAATTTCCTCCAAGAAGGCTTGTATTTTGCTACAATTTTATTTTTCTTTGTGAAATTCAAAGAATCAGTTCATATATTTAGTTGGTCAATTCGTTCCACAAAAAAGGCAATTTTAGGCTAAGGTCATGACCTAAAGTTGCCTTCGCCTTTGGCTCCAACGATTTGACACCAGTTGTGACCTTTTCAAAATTTCCCCGGGTTACTTCAAACAAAAAGTTATTGTTTTCTTAGTACTTCGTTTGAAACCAAACGTTTACATTGTTCCCTTGCTTTATTTCCTTGAAAATTTCAAAATTTAAACGGTATAATTTCCTTAAAACATTTCATTTAAAATCAATAAAATAAAGGCCCAAATAAACATCCCACTCACAACCACAAACGCCAGCTAGAGTTTGACAAACTCAATACATTTACACTTCCACCCACACTCAAACACAATTAAAGGGATTACATTTTTTCCTTATTATTATTTTGTGTCCAGCTGTATGTAGTCATTGCCTGTCCTCCATTACCATGTCCAGATGTTCTTTTTCTGTTGCAGTTAATTTGTTTACCCATTAAGAGCTGTTCGTCTTTTTTTCGTTTTTCAATTTATTTTTATATAAACAAAACATAAATTAACAACGTGTCAATAATTAAAAATTTTCCAACAGAAAAAATGGCAACTCCACACCAATACGCTTCGAAAACAGTCATTCTGCCAGGCAGTCGGTCATCCGACAAGCAATTCGCAATTGGCCAATAAACATTGGCAAATAGTAGCAGCAACAAATATACAACGTCTGAGGAGATTTCACTTTGACTCGATGCGGAAATTATTGGCGAACAGAAAATATAATATTGAAAGTAATTAATTTGTTAAATATTCTGCACAGAGTAGTTAAATTTTATTAATAAAACAAAGTGTAGTTGAAATGGATATTGTTAAATGAAGTTGACTTCGAATGCCCCTACCAAAGCAATTTAAACTATTTTTTGAAATCGTAACAACTGTAAAGCCTTTAGTTCATTGCTAACTTAACAGGAAAAAACAAATCTGCTACTCAGTATTTGAGGGTTGGTTCGACGAACTTCACTGTTTTTTTGATGATACCTTAAATACGTCTTCTTCATTGTTTCGCTACTAGTTTTAACGGTTGTAGTTCGCAGCAAGCCAGGATGTGTATGTTCTATTATCCCCAACGGCTAACGAATTGGATGTGTATCTTCATTTTTATACCCTCCACCATAGTATGGAGGGTATATTAATTTTGTTTTTCCGTTTGTAACTCATCGAAATAATCATTTCCGATCCTATAAAGTATATATATTCTTGATCAGCGTAAAATTCGATGACGATCTAAGCATGTCCGTCTGTCCGTCCGTCTGTTGTAATCACTCTAGCGTCTAAACGAGTTGAGATAGATCGCCAAAATTTTGCATAGAGTCGTCTTTTGTCTGCAGGCAGGTCAAGTTCGAAGATGGGATATATCGGTCCACGTTTAGGCATAGGTCCCATATAAGGGTACCCCCTAATTTTCGGTATTTTGGGGTTCTTGAGCGCGTTTTACAACCGAATTTGCTGAAATTTGCTACATTTGGGTTCGTATTGGGTACTAAATGTCTCCACAAAAAAATATAAATATAGGTCCATATTTTGGGATAGCCCCCATATAAGGGTACCCCCAATTTTGCGGTTTTTGGGGAGTTTGATCGCATTTTTCGACCTAATTCGCTGAAATTCGGTACTTTGAGTTCTTATTGGGTAGCAAATCTCTATACTAAAAATTATAAATAAAGGTCAATTTTGTCGGGTAGCCCCCATATAAGGGTACCCCCCAATTTTCGGTATTTTAGGGTTCTTGAGCGCGGTTTCTAACCGAATTCGCTGAAATTTGGTACATTGGGTTCTTATTGGGTACCAAATGTCCCCACTAAAAATTATAAATATAGGTCCACTTTTTCTGGTAGCCCCCATATAAGGTTACCTCCCAATTTCTAGTTTTTGAGGGGTTTTGACCGGATTTTTTCACCGAATTGGCTGTAATTTAGTAATTTGAGTTCTTATTGGGTAGCAAATCTCTCCACAAAAAATTATAAATATAAATATAGGTCAATTTTTTCGGGTAGCCCCCATATTGTTTTCGATATTTTGAGATTCTTGAGCGCGTTTTTCAACCGAATTCGCTGAAATTTGGTATTTTGTAGTCGTATATGGTAACATATCTCCCCACCAAAAATTATAAATATTCACCCCTTTTTAGATGTGGTCCCCATTTAACACCCTTTTTTATATTAAAATTGGTATCTGATTTGTTCCGTGTGTTGCGGTTGGGTAGTTGTTACGGGGAATAGTCAATTTTTACCCTACAATGACTTTTTAGCCATCTGTTGTAAGCATTCCGCCTACTAAAGATTTTGTGATAAAAAAACTCAAATATGACGATAATGAAATATATCGGTAGACATTTAGGCATCTCCTCAATATAGTGATACCTAATGAAGGAAAGAATTGAGATAAACATTTAAAATATTGGGTTCAAAATTGTGATATCCCCAAGTATTCACTATTTCCTACACTATGTAATCAATATTGGTCCCCCCAATATTGGCAGACCCTTTGTAATCTAAATTACAGTAGTTTGAGGATGCGTTATCAGTATTAGACCACTTTTTGGAACTACAGATTTTAGGAAAAATCCCCATTAAAAATTGCTGAAGTTTGTATTTGTTGTACATAATGGTTTACATAAATCGGTTTGTAGAATTATCGGTATATGCCCACTTTTTGGTATGTTCCCTATATTTTCATTGCATGTATCTGTCAGCATAACTATGGTGGAGGGTATCCAAAGTTCGGCCCGACCGAACTTAACACTTATTCACTTGTTTAAAATTAACATTGGCTCCTTCTGTAATCTGTCCTGCCGATTTTTTTATTTGTATCTTTACTGAAAGGTAGCGAGTTAATCATTGGTCCAGCATCTGACCAATTTCATGGAATTCACTACAGCCTCCCAGTTTCATACGAAGTGAGAACTTTCCGGCGGATTAAAATCCCATTTAAGTGTATGCCTCGGATGGTGTAGGGGATGATAGATATCAAGCACCGGATCAAATTGGCTTTAACATGGCGAAGCTCGACCTCTTTCTGCTCAATTGTTGACACTGACCTCCCCACGGTGTCACCTGGGGTTGCGAATTTCATCGCCCGTTGATGAAAGAACTATAAAAAATTGGTGGAGAAGTCGGGTTAGTTGCCCACACTCGAAAACCCCTCCTACTATCAAAAGAAAACCAAACCCCTCAAACTGGTGGTCAGATGCTGATCAGGAGCATGCATCAGCTGATTAGTACAATGATTGGAACCTCAGCATTCTGTGTCCCGTGCAAAAAGACAAGACGATATGTATCAACTATTGAGGAATAAGTCTCCTTCCCATCGCATATAAAGTGCTATCCAGCGTGCTGTGTGAAAGACTGAAGACAATGGTCAAATACATTATTGGACCATTCTAATGCGGCTTCAGACCTGGCAAATACATCATTGACCAGATTTTCACTCTGCGCCAAATCCTGGAAAATACACACGAAAAACACATCGACACATTCCACCTATTCGTCGACTACAAAAGCCGCATTCGACAGCCCTATCCGTTCAGTGGTGTTTGAAGCCATATCTGCGTTTGACATTCCTGCAAAATTAATACGGTTAAGCAGGATAATTTAAACTGACACAAGATCAGCAGTTGAAATCGGAAAGGACTCTCGGATCCCTTTAATACCGAACGAGAATTCAGACAAGGTGGTAGTTTGTCGTGTTACCTTCTCTGGAAAAGGTCAAAAGAGAGGCAAAGGTGAACACAAATGACACTCTGTACACCAAACAACACATGTCACATTGAGAGAGGCACCTTTGAACAAATTAAGAAGAAGTCTGCCAAAGTGAGTCTGGCAATAAACGGCGAGAAGCCAAGCTAATGGTATCAACGCGCAAGACTTCCAGTAGACTCGGTTCAACTGTAGTACTTGAGAACTACAGCTTCGAGTTAGTTAAAGATTTTATATACCTTGGTACCGCCATTAATAAAACTAATGTCACCAGTTTTGAAATTCGGAGAAGGGTTGTGATGGCCAACAGATGCTACTATGGTCTAAGTAAGCTCTTTAGAAACAAGGCCTCCTCCCGCCAGACCAAACTCACACTCTACAAGACGCTGATACTGTTATTTGGATCTGAAGCATGGGTACTTACGCAAGCAGATGAGGCAGTGTTTGAGTGAAAATTTCTCCGAAAGATCTATGGACCGATCTGCGTTAATGGTGAATATCGCCGTCGAATGAACCATGAGTTGTATCTTCTATTCTCGGATATCGGCATTTTCAGACGTGTCGTTGGCTAGCTCATGTTGTGAGAATGGATGAAGATGCCTTAGCTCAAAAGCCTTATAAATAGGAAGGCCACGAATAAGATGGAAATATCAAGTGGAAGACAACATTGCCAAACATGGTCTTTCAAATGGTAAAAAATGGGCAAAAGATCGACGCACCTGGAAATCTTGTTTAAGCTCATCTTATGGAACAAAAGTTCTGTCACAAGCCAGCTAAGTAAGTAACTCTTTCCCTCTCTAATATTTCTCAAATTTCAGAAAATGTTCGTACAGTATTCGCAAAATCTGCATTCAACATCCAGGCGTCACCTACGAAGTTTGTACCATTGTTGGTGTACATGCCACTACTTTTACCCCTTCCGAAAAGAACTGCTGGAAACCATTCCGTATCCAACCAACTAAGCGCTTCCAGATGGACTGCCATTGTCGCCATACATCTGAAGACTTCAACATAGGCTTTAAATAATTTCCGACCTCTACCTCTTTACAATATTAGCAGTAATGGTCCAGTATAATGGGTACCGCAGTGTTGAAATGTTACGGATACACTGACTCGATACTACGGCAGCACACTTAGCCCATACTTCTCATGTATGGGTCACTAATAGGTATGTACTGGATATAATGGTATATTAGGAATGTTAAGTCGACAACCCTCGTACGATCGCTCCATAATACGTTATATCTTCCTTCGGGTCGCATCCAGCCAAATATTGCACGCAGTGTAGGGCATACGAACTGCTTAAGAAATTCAGTAATTCACCATAAAAGAATATTTATTGAATCATATAATATGAGTTATTATTATAACAGCATTTCATTTTCAATATATGTTTATGAAGGACATCAGAGCGTATTATACATGTCGGCAATTATACGCCATGTGGTTGCAAGGTATTTAATTAAAAGTATAAAATAGTTTTCTTTAAAAATGTATAAATTAAAAAATAAATCATTTATATAAAATATCCAAAGTCAAGTCTTTTTGAAATTTTATATGCTCTTTCTCAATAAAATAAACATTTTTTTAACTAGCAGACATTTTAAGTCATGTCGCAAAATAGCTGACCCAATTTTTTTCACTTGGAAATATCTTCTCAAATTTTGATTATAAACTTCCTGCAATTTTAATACAGCCCAATACTTTTTATATGACTTTTATATTAAATTTACATTCATGTATAATTAAAACGCCACCCCCAAATTGATTTCATATAAAACATACAAGAAAAAAGAAAATTTACACAAATTATGAAATAATACACAAAATGAAATAACTCTGAATACAGAAACAAAAGCATAATTCGATACAAAGCAATGAAAGCAATATTGAAATAATTGTAATTTATCCTCTTTTTGTATGCAATTCGTCTTACTTACCACTTTTTCTGTTTTATAAATCAGCAAAAAACGATCATAATGTGCCCTCGCACTATCCTCCACTCGCATTTGACCCAAATCTTCCAATTCCAAGGGTTCTTTGTAACCAAACCACAGCAAGGGAGTTAGCCACCAAAAGCAGGCCTTTGAATAAAATGTGGCCAGCGTATGTTTGTAACCGATTTTATCATAATCCTCTAAGTAATCTGGGCGGTAACGCTGTAAAGGAAGAGAGAGAGGAAAATTAATATACTATCAAATTAAAATAAAAATTTTGAAATATTATATGACAAACTAATATAAATTCAATAACTAATTCGGCATAAAATTGAACCGAAATCCTATAGCATATAAGTGTCGTCAGTATTCATACGCTCAATGGTACAGTTTTAACTATTCTGAGTTGTAGAGCAGTTGTAGCATTTACAAAAAGAAAAGTTTGAGGATATTTTCATAGACTGAAGATAATTTACAGGCAAATCCGAGACAGAATTTTTTTCTCAAATCTGTAATAATGAGCGTATAAATACTGTTTATGAAAAGTGCACTGTTTAGATGTTAAATCGCTTCTGATTTTATTGCGAATATAAATCTATTCTATGCACTTATCACTAGGTGCTCCCTTGCTAAGTGCATTATCAGTTGGGCATTGTCTTAATTATTGCTGCACCCCAGCAGCTCATAAAGCATTATCACTTATGCGGCAATTATCTATGGCAATATATTTATATTAGGCAATTAAAAATTTATAATCTATACACTTTTTAAATTATGTTTATATTTTTATGAACATTCTCCCGGCCGGTAAAATAAGTTCATATTTTTATGAACAAATACTGAAAATGCGTATACTCTATAAGATATATAGGTACAATTTTAAAACGCTATTTATATAAACACCTCACTTTTTCATAATCTAAAGCTATGAATTTATTTTCCCAGATTTTCCTAATTACATATATTTATACTCTTCACTACACTGTGGTACAGGGTATTATGTCTTTGTGCATATGTTTGTAACATGCAAAAGGAAACGAGATAGACACATGGTTCATTTTGAGAATATGCATAGAATCACTTTTTAAGTCGATTTATGCATGTCCGTCCGTCTGTCCATGTTAAATTGTATCCGAATATCCGAATTGGATGAAATTTGGCATACGTCCCTTATTCGGCCCAAGGACGAACCCTATTGAAATTGGGAAAAATCGGTTCAGATTTAGATATAGCTCCCATATATATTTTCGTCCGATTTAAGGTAAATGGTGCACCAATGTCATAAGTATCTTTCGATTTGCACGAAATTTGGCACAGTGTACTGAATTAAGCCTAAAATGATGTGTGCTAAGTTTCGTGAAAATCGGGTCAGATTTAGATATAACTCCCATATATATTTTGGTTCGAGTTAAGGTAAATGGTGCACCAAAGTCCCTAAATATCTTTCGATTTGCACGAAATTTGGTATAGCGTACTGAAAATAGTCTAGAATGATGTGTGTTCAGTTTCGTGAAAATCGGTTCCGATTTAGATATAGCTCACATATATATGTTCGTCCGATTTAAGGAATATGGTGTACCAAAGTCCCTAAATACCTTCCGATTTGCACGAAATTTGGCATATAGAACTGAATAAAGTCTAGAATGATGTATGTTAAGTTTCGTGAAAATCGGTTCCGATTTAGCTATAGCTCCCATATATATTTTTGTCCTATTTTAGATAAATGGTGCACCAGAGTCCCTTATATATCTTTCGATTTGCACGAAATTTGGCACAGCATAATGAATTGGGTCTAGAATGATGTGTGTTAAGTTTCCTGAAAATATATATAAATTCCATAACCATATTTCATTTTACTGATCCTTCAAAAATGCGACGCACTATGTCGCGAGTTCATATACACAGCGGCCAAAAATAGAAGGAGTTATCGTAAGTTAATGAAATTTGGTACATGTGCTTGTTATTGGCCTAAAGAGCAACTGACAAAAAATTTGATTGATCGGACCAAGATTTCCCATACCCATACCTCCCATACAATGGGTCTTGAGAATGTAACCTTTTTTGGCCTATAAAATCTTTAATATTCAAACAAATTCAATGAAAATTGGCAATTTACATTTAATTAGGCCTCTAAATCAACTGACCAAAAACTGTGTAGATCGGACCAAGATTTGATATACCTCCCATACAAAGGGTCTTGAAAATTTTACTATTTTGGGCTATATAATCTTTAATATTCAACCAAATTCAGTGAAAATTGGCAATTTACATTTACTTATGCCTATAAAGCAACGGACCAAAAACTGGGTAGATTGGCCCAAGATTTGATATACCTCCCATACGAAGGGTCTTGAAAAATACGCTTTTTGGACCTATACATTTTTTATATTCATCCAAATTGCAAGAACATTTTCATGTCTTCTTCCAAATTACATCAAATTTGGGCGAAGAAAGTAATAGGTGCTGTAATTTAGTTGTTGGCCCATATTTCAGGTACCTACCATACCAAAAATCCCTAAAAATGTAACTTTCTGTACTATAAAATCGTTATATGCAGCTAAATTAAGTATAGTAGTTTTATTTTTTTTATTTTTATATAATAAAATATTTGATATACTTTAGTTACTAATAAATTTCTTTTTTATCATTCACAAAATTTTCAAAACACACGTCAGAGATATATATAAAATATTGTCTTCCCAAATGTACGATTTAGTATTATCCACGTTATAATCTCGGGCCTTTACTTTATGGCTGTTTAAGGATATTACAAGTCGGGTTGTAATATAAAATTCTAAATATCCTTATTTAACTCGGTTTAACAAACGTTCGGGCTGCTACTAATCATTTGTTGGCATGACTTGTTAGCATCTTGTGAAAGTCGCTCAAAAGGTATTGTACTGCACTTTGCATATCCCATGCCATGAACTAATATTTTTCTGTATGAACTTTCCACAAATGTAATTCATGTGCGACATCTAAATTTAGATTATAAGATTATGTCTCAAATGATCTGATAAATAAGTATAATCTTCAAACTGACTGAAAATTTATTTAAAAGCTATATTTTAAAAACAATTCTCCCATATCTTCGCTTCGAATAACGTTTTTACCACTTAATTGCAAATTTTATGTAAAATATTGTATTATTTCTATGTTCTGAATACATATTCTCCTTCCTATTTGACCCTCAATAATTTATTTAATTGTATACATAACATATTTGACCATTCGCTTCTAACCATCTCATGAATATGCCATATTTTTTAATAAGGTTGTCACCAAAAAAGTTAAATAACTCTTAGGACCGCAGGACTCCGCAGCTAATTTTTTTATTCCTTAAATAACACACTTTTCACCACTCAAATAAAAAAAATTAGAGCTAACCTTTTTTAAACTTTTTTTTCTGCTCCACTAATTTCAAAATTTGTTTTAAAATTTTGATGAACTAAGTACTACAAGTGTGGACGACTGTATACACCATATGATATCTATATACATACAAACTTAAGCGAATCCTAGTTTTTACATCCACAGCAACCAAAATAAACACTTTTATAATAACCGTTAATTTGAATATTCAAATATTTGAGCATCAGAAAAACACATCCATTTTTCGAAAATATGGTAAAAAATCAGTTTATAAATAATTATCAGATTTGAACCTTTGTAGAGACAAAACTACTTAACATATCGATATAAAATTTCATATTTATTCTAATTGGAGTGTTTTCTATCAATCCTCATCAAAAAATTTGTCCTCCGTGGTACTTGGTTTTGACCATTTTTGGCCGCGGTAGTGACACTGTGCGACGTATGTTAAGATTCATCTGTTGAATATACCCAAAGTGGTGAAGGGTATCATAAAGTCGGCCCCTTTCGACTTTACTATTTTCCTTACTGCTTTAATTAATATGTTTATTTGAATACTTCTTCCAATATTTAAAGCAGTACCATGGATCGTATGAATAGCGATAATACTTATACGCCATAATGGCCAACCAAGGGCTTTTTATAATATCAATCATTTAAATCTTCTAATTGATTTTATTGTTGTCGATTGATCTAGGCATGGATTTATTTTCCCAGATTTTCAGAATTCTATATGTGTTAATTAATATATTTATGTGTAAAATAATTTCACTCTTGAAGTAATTTTTTTATCGTAACTAAAAAAGTATTGCAAATTCTGCCTTCAGCATATTATTGTCAGTCTATACACTCTAGGATACCACCAGCAATGATTCTGGTTTAGTTTATTTTATTTGTCCATACATACATTTTTTCAAACTACATAAATGCCAATGCCCCAAATTTTATTAAGTCAGAGGCACAGGGCGAAGAGTGTTGATATGTAATTTTGATGTTCATAAAAACATACATAGTTTTATTCTCTCGCACTAGACCTCCTGTTATCCTGTAGCATGAAACTTCAAAAAATAAAGTGCTAAAAATTTATTTACCCAAGAGCAATCTCTTGTTGTGGAGTTTTTTGTTATTGTTTGCCACACACACACACCCATCAAAAACAGGACAATTTTCGTAAACGAATCATAAATAGTTTTTGTATCACAGTGTATATTATATATTTTACATGTTAAATGCCTTATGCTATGTGTGAAACTGGGATTTTTGTTCTGTTGCGTACTTTTCGTTTTTTAAGAGTCAGAGTTTAATGGGTTAAACGTATTTTGATTTACTGTATTTTGAGATGAATTGATGGGAAGTCTTATAGAAGAGTAGATACAGGTATATTAGAGGTTCACCATCGTTTGAAAATATTCCCCATCTTTATAGGAGGCACACTTTATGTACGGCATATTTATAGATGTAGTCTCTACAATCAAGCTGAAGGCTGTAGGCTGAAGTAATTCTTTATAGACGAGCTAAATGACGTCTTTACATATGAGATGAATGCAACCTCTATTAACTAGCTAATTGCATTCCTATAGACAAGCTGAAGGGTGTATCTTTTAACAAGCGGAACG